>NC_133651.1:158801291-159095746 GCF_009905375.1 Apium graveolens
TTCGTGGTAGGATTACCTAAAACCAAGTCTAATCATGATGCGATTTGGGTGGTAATTGATCGATTGACAAAGTCAGCACATTTCTTGCCGATAAACGAAAGGTTTTCATTAGAGAAGCTGGTCAAATTGTATATGGATGAAATCGTGATGCATCACGGAGTTCCTGTATCTATCGTGTCTGATAGAGATCCAAGGTTTAATTCGAGATTTTGGCGACAATTCCACGATCATTTGGGAATGAAATTGAAAATGAGTACAGCATATCATCCGCAGACAGACGGACAAAGTGAAAGGACAATTCAGACAATTGAGGATATGTTGCGAACCTGCGCAATAGATTTCAAAGGAAATTGGGACGATCATTTGCCCTTAGTTGAGTTTTCCTACAACAACGGTTATCACGCAAGTATTGGCATGCCGCCTTATGAAGCGTTGTATGGAAGAAAGTGTAGATCCCCTACTTATTGGGACGAAGTTGGTAAGCGCAAGTTAATTGGCCCTGAGCTAGTGCAGTAAACGAAGGAAAAAGTTGAAATGATACGAAAGAGATTAATTGCAGCTCAAGACCGACAGGCAAAGTACGCGAATCAAGAGCGAAAAGATGTGCAATTCGAAATTGGAGACAAACTCTTGTTGAAGATATCTCCTTGGAAAGGTTTAACTCGATTTGGAAAGAAAGGAAAGCTAAGTCCAAGGTACATTGGACCATTTGAAGTATTGCGATAAGTTGGGAAAGCGGCGTATGAATTGGCGCTGCCGCCGCAAATGCAACATCTGCACAATGTATTTCATGTATCTCTCCTGAAAAAGTATAATGCCGACGCGAGCCATGTGATCGAGTTGGAACCAGTAGAAATCAAACCAGATTTGTCCTATGTGGAACAACCAGTGCGAATTTTGGATCGAAAAGAAAGGACGCTTAGAAATAAAGTTGTACCTCTAGTTAGAGTGTTGTGGAGAAATCCACTAGTCGAGGAATCGACTTGGGAATTAGAAAGCGAAATGAAAGAAAAGTATCCCCATCTATTTGCTTAAATTAGATTCTGTGGACAGAATCCTTTTAAGGAGGGTAGATTGTAACGACCGAGAATTTTGCGTCGTAATTAAGAAAGTAAAGTATGTGTTATGTGATGAGATTATGTGATTAAGCGGTGATTATTTGTCTTATCTGCATACTAGAGTTCAGGAGCGTGGATAAAAACGTTCCAATTTAAAGAGTCAGCTTAGAAGTCAAGCTGTGGTATCGGGCCGTCAGGTAGAACGGAACCCGTCCTAATATGGAATTAAATAATATAAAATGTGAATTATATGTGAAGTGAATGAATAAAGTATTTCGTCTTAAGAGACGTGTTGATTGGCAAATATAATGAGAAGCGTAATCGAAATGCTGAGCGTCGGGCCGTCAGGCTGAACGTGACCCGGTACGCGTAAAAGATGATAAAGATTAAAGAGGGATAGATTCTATGATCAGACCTGAGTCGTTATATGATCGTATATGTGTGATTGCTAGCCTGTGTGCATGACTGTGTGCTCTGTGACATTTTTTATGGATTTAAAGGAATTATTTGATTTAAATAAGGGTTTATTTAACCTTCGTGCATTTTTATAAAATAATCCGAGTAAGATAAAAATATGGGATTTGTTCTGTTATCCTTGTAAAGACCTTAGAGGCTTTATAAAAATGATAAGTGAATTTGATTGTTGATCTTTGCATTTTTAAATTGATTTTATATGGAAAATATATTTATTAAAGCAAGTTTGCGAAATTCATATAAAATTAACAGTTCGCTCAAATTCTTATTATGAGTAATGGATAAAAAGCTAATTTCGAGACCTACGTGTTAAAATTGTCATTTTCAATAATTCTCGACTTCCCGAGAGAGATATATTTTATATTTGAATTTTGTTGCATTTAAGTAAAAAGAGAAAGTATGTGTGAGTCAAAAAGGAATTATTAAATTACCATCTTGCCCTTGCTTTGGTGGAGTATAAATCAACCCCTTCCTCCCCATTTTCTTCTTTCTTTCCCGAGCACTCATTCTCTCTTCTCTCTTTTTTTCTTTCTTTCTCCCGAACACACTCTCTCTCTCTCACTCCCTCTCGGCTCTCTCATCTCTCACCTCTCTCACTCGCATGCAACCATTAAAACACACTCAAACACCGAGATATTGCTTCCATTAGTTGTTATTCTTGGTATATACTTCAATTCCTACTTGCATGTAAGTGATTATAAAGGTTTTATTGAAGAGATCACTATGGTTGTGTTTAAGAAAAACAATTTCTTGAAGCATAACTATAAGAGTGATTTTAAGAGGTTTTGGAGGTCATAAACTCGAGAAGAGATCCGTCATGGACTCTCTCAAGTTCGACCACCACCGGCCATGATCCAAAGGAGAGCCGGTGGGTTTTCCATGATGTGATTGTTAGATTTTAATGTTGCATGTTATGGTTTCTTGAAAGCTTGAAAAAGGGTTTTGTTTCTTTTGTTGAAAATTGAGTATGTGATTGGTAAAATGATTTCCTTGATTGTAAAATGAATGTGTGCATGTGATTGTTGCTTAGAAAATCAAAATTGATGATTTGCATGTTAGTTTTTGCTCCGGCTTTATGCTAATAAAAAGGGAAATTGAATTTTATGACTTGATCTTGGTATGAACTAAGCTTAATTAGTAGGAAATAAAGTTGCATGTTGATTTAAAAGAGGAGTTAGTGATGCATGTCAATGTTTGGTTCTTGGATTGTGAATTTTGAATGTTTGCCGAATGGAAAATGGGTTTAAAAGAGATTGATTTGTGATTAAGTGAATGCATGCATTGAATAATTTGATTAAGGTTGAGTCATTAGGTGATGTTTGGCTTTGTGCTTCGGAAATCTTGATGAAAATGAGTTAAATGACTAAGTTAAGGCTTAAAACAAGTTGAAAATGTGATATAGGACTTTGCATGTCAAGATTAATCTTTGTATGTGTGTTTTCTTGATAACCCGAATGGGTTGAATCTTTAAAGTGGTTTGTTGTGAGTAGACTTGATTAAAGTAATGATGGATGGTGATTAGATTAATAAGGAATGAATTATTGTTGCATGCTAAGTTTAGGTTCGAATTTTTCAGTTAATAAGAAAGGAAATTGACTTTTGTGAGATAATCTTGGTAAACACTAAGTGTGAATAGCCTAAAAGTGATTGCATGTTAGTTTTAAAAAAAGATCAAGATATGCATGTCATTGATTTGTCCTTGAGATGTGAATTTGAGTTATTGCTGAATGAAATGGAGTTAAAATGGATTAATTTGATGAATGAATGGATGCATGTTGTAATTTAGGTGAAAATCAATTATGTTAAGGAACTTAGTTGGCTTACTTGATAAAGATAAAGTGTTTGATATCGTGATAAGTTGAAATTGAATTGCATGTGAACATGTATGTATGTTTTGGTTCGAATGGTTGTTGATCAAGAAAATGGTGCTAGTTTAAATGTGGAATCATGCTAGAACTAAAGTTGTATGGTGTGATTTTTGAGAAATTTGATTGTATATGTATGATTATGGTTCGAATTTTTATAATTAAAAGAAAGGAGAATGATTCTTTAATGGTTTAGAATAAGCTATGTGTTTATATGAATTAAAATGCGTATTTGGTTGATTTTAAAAGATATAAGTGATAGTTGTGGACGTAAATGTTTGGTTGTAAATGGGTCTAGTACTCGTAAAAGAGTCGTGTTAGTGTGATTTGAGAAATAGCCTAGGTCAAGCGAGTACGCTTTGATTGCTAGGAATATAAGGATATAAAAACTTCGAGAAAGGATTGTGCTATATCCTATGTGTTGTGTGCTTATTTGTATAAGCTATATTCGTATGCTCGAGTCAAAGATATAATCGAGTTATCGTATAGAGAGATCGTTCCGGGAACGAGAGTTGGGAATCTAATTAAGATTTTTGGTTTTTATTATAGATTCGGAGCGTGAGGGCATTCGGGCTAGGAAAGGGAAAAGTATACTAGGTGGTAGTAGTTCAACCCTCAGGAAAGCAATTTCAGGCAAGTAACTCTGATTACTTGTGTAAATGATTATAAAGGAAATGTTGTTCATACCATGTAGAGTATTGAACTGTTAAAGTATAAAACCCTTGCTTGATGAAACCCAGATATTGATTTGAAGTACCCTTGTTCTTGATAACCTGTTATTGATAATCCTATTAATTTCACCCTTTGATAATCTGCCTTTCTGTTCCAGTTTCCTATAATGCCATGAATCATATTGAACCTTTAATTATCTTGGATAACTCTGTTAATGATACCCTGTTTCTCTTGATCGCCCTAATGATCCCTAAGTTATTACCGATCCTTCAAATTTAGTACCTTATTATCTTTGATACAGAATTCTTGAGAATTGTTCCTTGCGTATTTTTTATTCACTCCCTGAACTTTGTTTCTTTAAAATCTGAATTAAGAATGAGTTTCGACTTGAAAGAGTCCGAATGATTTTAAATGCTTGGTAATGATAAAATGGATTTTAGAAAACCTATTTGTTTTTCCAACTCAAGGTTTTCCGAATGAATTCCTGATGGATTGGATTGAGACGTAAGAGGCTAGTGGGACTAGTCCAGTCATGGTAAGAGGCTAGTGGGACTAGTCCAATTTAAGGCTGAAATTATGCCGAATGGTACCTTAAAGACCGGAATGGAGGTCGATACGGGCTGATCACCCGTATATAATGAAATGGAAAGATAAGTGATCCCATCAAGGGTTCTAAATGATTATTTAAAAAGGGAACTGAAACTTTTATTCAGTAAATTGATTTTTGGAAATGAAAATGGTTTATACTGCTTTGAAAAGAGTTGATTATGTTAATGTGGAGCTTAAAGCTCAGAACCCTGATTCCTAAAATTGTTGATCATATGAATGATTCTATATCTTGAAATACTGTTGCTTTCCTCTACCGAAAGATCTATTTTGATCCTATAATGAATTGTGATGAATGTCGGCTTTCACCCTGTTTCGAGCTTTGTTTCTTGAAAGCCCAACTATTCTTCGGATACCTTTTCCTTATCCCAAAGAAAACAAAAAAAATATATATATATGGAAATCTGCCACCTAGATTAGCTCAAGTAGAATGCCCTGGTTTGTTCAAAGTATATTGAGATTTGATATTGTAGAACTGCTATTTAGTTACTTGCTGAGTTTTATACTCATTTGTTTTGTCTTAATCTAACCATGGCAGTTAAGCAAGAGGATGGCCAGGCTTAGGCGCACTGCTCGTAAGAGCGTACCTGGTGGTCCCTACCGTGTTGAGGGCTTCCAGTTGCCAGAGCAGGTAGTACAGGTTATGAGTGAGCTCGCGCCTAGAAAGAGGTGTTTAAAGATACAACGGGTTATCTGTCGGTTCCCAGCCGGAATCGATATTGATTATTTAATAATATTTTGGGTTTGTAAGTTATATTTTATGATTGGTAGTTGTAATCTTGTCTCATACTTTATCCTGTTGATCCTGTTAGTAGTTAATCGGGGTTTATGCATATTTTATTATTAGAATAGAGGTGTGTGAGTCCTCATTTCCTAACCCCGAGATTGAGGGCGTCACAAAAAGGACCCTAAAAGGTATACTTAGAGTGGAATGGATATATGAGACAACCTTTGAAAAAGGACGAGCACGTGTGGCCTTTCTTAACATATGTGTTAAAAAGTTCAGGGTATGAATACTGATAAGATCATTTTCTCTCCTTAATTTGGGGTTTTAATTTACAGTGTCAGTGAATCATATTATTTATTTTTGGGATTTCCTGTTAATATTATTTTTCTAAGAAATTTGGTATGTTAGACAATGCTTAAAAAGT
Organism: Apium graveolens; assembly: GCF_009905375.1. Classification (NCBI taxonomy): domain Eukaryota; kingdom Viridiplantae; phylum Streptophyta; class Magnoliopsida; order Apiales; family Apiaceae; genus Apium; species Apium graveolens. The sequence goes on from NC_133651.1 coordinate 158,807,118, forward strand.
TGAATGTTATAATTTAGAATTTATTTCTAGAAGTAATGTTAGTAAGGGAATGCGTTTAATAACCTTGATTTTTTAGTAACGGAATTCATGGTCTTTTCTAGTTATGGTTATCTATTTATTACTGTTTCTCTTATTCGTCACACTTACTATTACTATCCAGAAGGCTACACAAAACAAGGGACAAATTCCGTGGTTAAAGAACATTTGAGAAGAAATATGAAGCAGAATATGTTTACAATGAAGAAGAATTCTAATAAGGAGATGGAAAAAGCTCATAAGGAGGGGAGGCCAGCAGATCGAAAATTGTTCAAGCCCCATTTCCTAGAAGAGGATGCATGGTTTGGTTGTTGTGATTACTGGGAAAGAGGAGTTCATAAGAAGATGTCAAAGACCAACACAGAGAATTGTAAGCATTTAACATTGTCACATGCCAGTGGTGCAAAACCATTTGAAGAATGACGTCTTGTAAGTTTCTTTATACTCATAGTATATTCCTGTCTTGAAAACTAAACAAAAATATTATCATAAATGGTATGTGTTGTAAGATTTTTTTACTGCACTATTTCACTTTTTTACAGGCCAAGGAGAAAGAAACAGGTGAGCTTATGTCTTAATTGGAACTTTTTAATATTGTTTACACAAAGAAGCATGCATAACTTTTGGAACTTCAGGTTTGTGTGACATAAAATCAATAATGTTAAACTTTCTCTTCATATTCTAGCCACATACATGTTCATTTTTATGATTGTAAATTTTTTATGCGATTACTTAGCATTTTATCATATATGAATTGTACCATGTACATGCACTATATTTTGTATGTCATTCACACTGCATTTGGAGAACTTGTTTGGGTTCATTAATAAAATTTTAGATTCATATTTCGAACTGATTGATAGTTTCAAATGGTTTAAGTTATAACTTGGTTTTTTGCTCTGATATGAAGTATAAAAATAATTAACATAATAGTCCAGAGAAGGATTGGATTGTATATAAGCAAATACACCCTCATTAGTCATAAAAAAAGAGTATGTGCTTCAGCGTTCTTATTCAACAGGAAACATAATTAATATATTGTAGAGCTAAAACTTATATTGTTCACGTGTTTGACGACTAACAAATTAGTCAGACAATTAATCTCATGACTAAATGTACTCGAACTTAACTTATACATGAAATATGTAAGATGGTGTCGAACAAAGTAACATATTCATAAGATAAGATAGTATTCTTCGAAGTACCATACTATTCAGGGCGAGATAAGAGATTATTCTGTACAAGATGTATATTACTTTTATGATGAATACTTATAAACACCTTTAGTCCCTACCAGAAGGAATGTGGCTAGAATATGTATGGTGATCAAATAAGAAAATAAAGTTGAGATAGCTTATGTCCGAGATATGCATGTTTTTGACCCATCAAGTTGAGGAGGCTGCCCTCAATGAAAATTTAGAAAAACAACAACCTTGTTATCTCGGTTTTGGTACTTTTTCAAAAAAGGAATCAATCAAGTAAAATCACTTCTATTTTTGTTTTTATTATGCTCTTGATTTGTCATAGTCGGACCTCTTTTACAATATATATTATTTTTGATTTTACAGATTAATTTTTCTTACAAGTTTCATTGGCCTATTTGGAGTTGTTGCATTTAGGCTATAAGCATATAATCCGAGTCCTTTACTTCTTTTTATTGGTTTTCTGGGCACGTTTTTTTTTAAATTTTAATTTTTATCTTAAAAGAGAATCATAACTCCTTCTGTGCAAAATTGCTCTAGTCAACATAGATGACTAGATAAGAACCAATGCCTAAACCTCCCTCACGTGATATACATAGCCTAGATACTTTTACTCTTTCTACTATATGCTTCAAATTTAATTTTTCTAATCCTATTTTCTGCATATTGGCCTTAACATCAAATTTCAAAGAATCCCAAACTCTAAGCAAACCAGGTTCTTTAAGTCTTGATGTGGATGACATATCAAGATAAGTAAGCAAATCTCTTTTTAATTGTAGAAGCTTTTGTATCCTAAATTTGTGAGAAATTTCGTAGTTATTTAGAATCTTTAAAATAATATACACTCTGCAAGGATATTTTATTTTACCACATATAAAAAATTAGGGTTTTCAACGATCATTTATAGCGATGTATTTCCTACATAAAGAAGATCCAGGTCAGAACAGATTAAAAAACTGATAGATCTTCCATGATGCATATTTTTCTGAAACTATAATTTGTTGCCATATTGTTTAAACAAGGTCCTGTTTAAAAATTATGGTCTCAGTCACCTTGCTATTATGAAGTGACGTTTATTGAAAAGTGGAAATGAATAAAATTTTACCAAAATCGCAAATCATATTTTCAGGCTTTCCCTCTCTTGTGATATCATTTCTTGTATATTATAAAATTTATTTGTTTCCTTATGACTTGCATATTGTAGGAGACTGTGGAGTGTGCTACACAGGAAATGGCTGCACAATATGATCCAGATGAGCCACCTCCGTCTCTGGCTACCCGCAGAAAAAGAAATATTTTTGTCACATTGAAAGCTCGTATTCCAAAAATAGGAAGGATATGGATGTACCCAAACCATACTATTCAAGAGCTTCTTGGACCCGAGGAGGCAACCAAATGGACCAGCTTATCCACTCATTCCAGAGCAAGCATACAAAATGATGGAGAGGGCACTGAATGAGGTAACTGATACGGTACAATCCATGGACGGGATAGATGAGGTCCCACGAGCCCACCTAGATGAGGAGTTGCAAAAATTAGCTGATGGTGCTTATCCAAACAAAAACGACCCTTCACAACCGGTCTTATGGAATCAATATTTTAAGATTTCCAAAACTCTAACTGTTTCTCTATTTCAAAGTTCGAAAAAGCTATTGTTGAGGTATTTTTTTAAGCTCTTTGACTTTAAGGATACAATTATTAATATGTTGCCAGTTATACTTGTGTCTGCTTTTGCTAAGATCACATTCATCATCTTAATGCACATTATAATGATTAGGGCCATCTCCGTTTAAGCTTGCTTATATTTTATACTAGATAGTTTTTGTTCACTATAGGGAGTAGGGACTGATATGTAGTTTTTGTATATAATTTTTTAGAATACTGATAAGTGTTCTCCACTTCCTCTGTATCCATCTGGGTATCTTCTCATACAACTCACTATTGCCTTCTTCTTTTTTAGCTGTTTTGATTTACTGTACTTGTTTTTTTAATCTTTTTTATTTTAATCATATTATTTTCCTGGATGGTTATGTTGTGCTCCTAATCCTTTAATTTGTAATATTTGATTAAAATAGGAGGAAGTCCTTAGTTTTGTTCATTACTAATTATCAAATTATATAGGAATATGATGTTAGTCTTTTTATTTCCCAGTTTTTTGGATTTAGTAGAAAAGATGTGTAGTATGTTCTAAATAATTGTTTCTTTCTTTTTTCTTAATTTCGTGAAAAAAGCTGCTGACTAATTTACACTAATAGTTTCTTTGAGAACCGCAGACCCTGCTTTCCTTTGATTCTTTGTATTGTTTGATTTGGTTTATAAAGATGATATATACAATGTGCTATGTATATCAGGAATTTTGAATGGCTCTTCAAACTATTTTAACTAATCTTTCATCTGTACAAGGTAATTAATTAATTACTTGGTAGGGTTTTAGTCCTAATGATATCACCTAATTCCCAGTTCCACGTAATGGTGTCGTACATTTCTATTATTAGTATATTCTTAGAGTAATATATTATGGTAATTAATAGTTTAAATCATAGATTATACATAACACAAGTCAGAAGCTAAGATTATACTAATATGCTAAGAGTCGAATATATGTTTAAATGCTTTTATAAGTCACAAGTTATAAGCATTTATGTGTCTACCCAACGTTTGATAAATCAGGAATGGGACAATATCGGCAGATGATTAACATAAATTCGAGAATTAATCGGAAAAAAAAGAATGTATTGTAATAATAAAATATATTAAATTATATTATTATGATTGTATTAGTTATTTATTAACTTATATAAATTTATTAACCCCATAAAACTACCCCTGAGTTATTACTAGCCAGTTAATGATAAATAGAAATGGTAAAAAGTTTTTATTTTGTATATTATCAGGAATAAATTCATAACAGTGCTTAAATGTCCCTCTTGGCTCCCTCTCACCCTTACATTTGACCGTAGTGTTCTAAAAATTTCCAATTTAATTTAGTATAATCTCCGTCACTGGTTTTGTTTTCATGAGTTAGCTTAGACCAAGAAGCGTCTAAGCTAAATAAATAATATAATATATATTACAAAACTTACCTTTCTAGAAGGCCCATAAGTCTGGTTTAACTTTTTTGTTGGTTCATATTATCATATATAGGATGAGTGCGATGATGACCAGATTGATGACCATGATGATGGAGAAAATGAAAATGGAAATGGTGGCAATGATGAAAGAAATGTGAATGAACCATATAGAGATCAAGAGGGTAGCTACAACGAAGTTCCACTAAGCCCATCATAATTATTGCGTTCTAATTATGTCTTGGAACGTGTACTCTGTCTCTCTTTTGTGATATCTTTTTTTGTTGATTTGTAGTTGTGAAGGACCCACACTACTAACTAGCAGAAATATGGATAATATTAATTAAACAGTAAAGTACCACAAAAGATAGAATATTAAACCTACAACCCTTAACCACAATCCCCCAATACACAGGAATGAGTTTGAACAACATCTAACATCTTCACTATTACAGACCAAAAATATCTTAAGTCAAATTACTACCAAATTTTAAACCCAAAGTTTATAATCCACTAGTTCCCTACCTGCTCCAACATCTGACAGTAGGCATACCCCGAGTCCCCAGAAGTCTTACGCGCGGTTTGCTTGAAATGAACCATCTTCGGGTTTCACTGAAGGGATAACATCAATAACAATATTAATGAGCAAAATGCTCAGCAAGTGAAAAGCAGTGAATAACAATTCATCATATACTCAATAAAACGATAACAGAAATTAATCAACAATATGAAATCTCAAATAAAAGATCAAATTTCTAATAAGTGAAAGGAAATTGGAAATCTCACAGCGCTATGAGCAATGAGGGGTGATCAGCCCACATCAAAGCTCCGAACCACATAGCAAGTGATTCACAACTATTGAGGATCCTCGGCACACATTGGCCTATAAAACCATCAGGCTCCCTGCTACTGAGGTTTTTACAGTGACTGGAGCCTTAGTCTTATCTGAACATACCATCCAATTCCTTTTAATAATTCATTTTAAATTTCAAAGGGTTCTTGATCAAGGACAAGATGACAAGGGTTGGTATTGTCAAAGTTCAAATGAAAGGATATTATTAGTATTTGGGTTTCCAAAAGAAATGATTCTAATTTATGAGGGGTTTAGGGTTCACACGATATATTAAGGGACTATTGTAGGGTATTCACATGGATAAGAGGTAATATGTGGTGAAAAGGGATCAATTCAAGTATGAAAGAGATTAACTAAATTCAAGATCTAATCATTGGGTGATGTCAGGGACTAATTAATTTTATTGAAACTGTAGACATACATTCACAGGGTATTAATCACAAGAAACAGAATTATAGAGGTAAGTTAAGAGTTCACTTGCCTGAGCTACGCTTACTGAGTACTTGAATGGAATCGCCTATGGGTTCCTTTCCTGGCCTCCTACTTGAACCTATGATAAATAGTATCCTCATTACAACTCTTGCTAACTACCCTTTCGCGTATACTATAAATACATATATACACATATATATATATATATGTTCACTTAAATTCTACCAATTACAAATAATATATGCATCACATAAACCACATAACACATATCATAAAATGGCATGGCAATTTATCACTTAATTAATAATACACACTTGAACTCTATTTACGACCTTAGTCACTTAAGCAATTAACCATATAACATATAATTATCATGACCAATACCACTAATCCTCCTTTACAGACCTCAACTCAACCTAAATTTAGTAAGGCACAATTATGCCTCACTTCAAATGACTCACAAATGTAATGCACACTATTTGACTTACCAAATGCACATTTTGACACCAATTGTGTGCCTTGGCAAAAATATGAAGTTCTACCTTGGGCCTTTGCTATATTCTAACTCCTATGACTTCTTATGAATTTAAGCTAACTTTAGCAATTGGTTTGACATCAAGTCCTCACTTAGAAGACACACAAATGCAATGCACTTCTCTAAAGTTTCCAAAGGCAACTCTAATGGTGACTCTCGGGTATTTTGGTGTAAATAAGGTATCTCTACCTTGGGCCTTCACTATAAACCAACTCTCAAGGGTTATTAAGACTCTAAACTGACTCTCAAAATTGTAATGATTCAAAGGCCTCACTCAGGCCTCCCTAGGTCTCAAGTGGAAGTAGACACAAAACTGTTTCCCCTGACTACCAAATTGCCCTAATTTTACCAACTTAAAACTCATCTATCCAATTTAATTACTGGTTTTAATGGCTTGTTAAGCTTCCGAAGACTTCATTATATCTATTTATACCAAGTCCCCATGAAGGCCTAACCTATGACATGATGATAATAAAACAAAAGTCAAGTTTACTCAAATCTGCCCTGTTCTGAGCTGCTCTCGGATTTGTGTGTGTGTGCCTAATCAAATGCAAGTTTTTATGCAATCTAAAGCTACTAAACTCAAGTATGAACCAATTCCAAACTCCCTTGAGCTGAGGACTACCAAGGCCATTCTAAAACTCACCTAAAATGACCTAAACTTCTAGTACAAAAATCTGCCCAGCTATGACCAATTGACTCCTTCCACCTTAACTCCCTACATTACCCAAAAACTATCAACAACCAACCAAGGCAAGTCCTAAAATACACTTACACCTACTGATTGACAACATATAAGGTTCATTTACAATCCCTTAATCATGAAAACCAAGTATAAAGACAAGCAAATTAACAACACATCACAAGTCGAGCCATCACTTTAGCATTTTTAAGCAAGAATTCGAAGTATGCATGCATGGTAACTTCATGAAACCTAATGAACTTAAGCTTATACCATCATATATAATATAAAATAACATTTTAGCAAAGGAAACATGGCATGCAACTCACAAAAATCAAGTATCAAGAGGTTAAAAGAACAACTATAATAATAACATCATGTCTTCGATTATTTAAGCAAAAATTCGAACTATATAATCAAAATAATCACTTTATATCTATTGAATATAATCACTTATCATCATGGAATACTTCATCTAGCATTTTATAACCAAAAATCACAGCATGCATCTCATACAAGTCAAGTACCAAAGCACAAAATCAACAAGTATGGTTTCTACTTTGAAAATCACTTTTTAATCGACATGCAAGTATTATATCCAACATGCAAGTGCTAAAATCAACATGTAAGTACTAAACTTAATATATCTTGAAGGAAAAATGACATGCAAGAGTTTAACCTTGATAAAATAATATTTTTAAAGAATAATACTTTCAAAATCAACATCCATGATCATTCTTTATAAAAACTATCCAAGATCAACACTCTAAACATTCGGCTCTTAAGAAATCATTGCCAAATGTTTATGAACAAGATCATGACTTGGAAAAAATAGAAGGTTAACACCTCTCGAAGATCATATCTTGCTCATTTCTATAAGCCACCATGGTTGCAACCTTGAGTTCATAAGAACCAAGGCCTCAACTTCGGCTTTACTAACATGCACATACAAAACTCACCTTAAAATGATGCTACTCCACTAAACGATGAAGTTTTTGGCTTGACTAACTTGAGAAGTAAAATAAAATGAAGATAAAGTGAAGAAAATGGCAAGAATGGGGGTGGGGGTGAGTTCGGCCTAGAGGGAGAGAAGAGAGGAGAGAGTGAGGTGTATGAGTGGGTGTGTGATAAAAATGAGGGCACTCACTATGTTTTTGTCTCTTAAAATGGTAGTGGAATGGGGAATTTACATAATTCTCCCTCTTGCTAGTAGTGAAAAAAATGCATGCAAGGTTAAAGAGGTAAACTAGCAAGTTAGTGGGGTTAGAATTGACGATCTTAGCCTTGGACTCTTTTATAAGCTAAAATGCATGCAAGGGTATACTAGTAATTTAATATTTAATAAAAGTATGATTAAAAAGAATGAATTTTAGTAAATAAAGTATAACTCCATAAATCACAAAATTAATACCATAAATACTATGAAATTTTAGAAGTTTTATAAAATTATTTTCAAAAATTTTGAACAAGAATATATTTTAAAAGAATTTTCTAGGATTAATACTCTAATATACCATCCACATAAAAATATAATTAACAACTCTAAGTCACATTGGATTTACATAATTTCTGACATCTAATACACAAAAATTATATAGCACAAAACAGAATAGTATATTACATTCATATCAAATATTTATAGGCGTAACAACCTTCCCCCCTTAAAGGATTATGTCCCCGGAATCTAAGCAAATTGATGAGGATACTTATCTAACATATCACTTTCTAATTCCCATGTTGACTCTTCAACTTTGGGATTTCTCCACAAAACTTTCACTAAAGGAACTATTCTATTCCTTAACACTTTATCCTTTCTATCTAGAATGCTAACCGGCTGCTCGACATAAGACAAATTTGGCTCAATCTCCACTGGTTCATTCTCTATGATACATTTGGCATCGGGGTTGAACTTCTTAAGCAATGATACATGAAAATATTGTGAATATCCTGCATTTGAGGTGGTAAGGCCAACTCGTTTGCTACTCTTCCAAATTTACCCAAAATCTCAAAAGGTCCGACAAATCTTGGACTCAACTTTCCTTTCTTGCCGAATCTAACTATCCCCTTCCAGGGCGACACTTTCAACAAAACGATTTCTCCTATTTCATATTCTACATCCTTTCTTCATGGATCAACATACTTTCGTTGTCTATCCTGAGCCGCGATCAATCAATTTCGAATCAAATCTACTGCTTCTTTCGTTTGTTGAATCAGTTCGGGGCTAATTACCTTTCGCTCTCCAATCTGGCAAGAAAGCTATTCTTATACGAAACTCTACCAAAGGCAAATGTTCATCCCAATTTCCTTTGAAGTCCAAAGCACAAGATCTCAACATATGTTCTATGGTCTGAATCGTACACTCATTTTGTCCATCTGTCTGTGGGTGATAGGCAGTGCTCATCTTGAGTCGAGTTCCCAAATGTTCTTGAAATTGCTTCCAAAATCTGGAGTTGAAACGAGGGTCTCTATCCGACACAATAGATACAGGAACTCCATGACGAGTAATAATTTCTTTTGAATACATATGAATCAGCTTGTCCATTGAGAATCTCTCGTTGATCGGTAGAAAATAAGCCGACTTAGTCAATCGATCAATTATTACCCAAATAGCATTGTGATTAGATTTTGTCCTTGGTAATCCAACTATAAAGTCCATTGCAATGTGCTCCCACTTCCATTTAGGTATCTCTAAGGGTTGAATTAGTCCACTCGGTTTCTGATGTTCGGCTTTTACCCTTTGGCAAGTGTAACATCTACTAATCCATTGTGCAATCTCCTTCTTCATATCTGGACACCAAAAGTTATGTTTCAAATCTTGGTACATTTTTGTGCTTCCCGGGTGAATAGAAAATTCCGAGTTGTGAGCATCCTTCAAAATCTCATTCTTCAATTCTTCTACATTCGGTATCCAAATTCTTGATGAGAATCTTAGAATTCCTTGGTTTTCTTTTTTAGTACAAATATGTTCTCCGGTCAACTCATTTATCCTTTGATTCATCACTTCTTCTTGGCACTTCTTAATCTTTTGTAATAATTCTGGTTGAAAAGTCATCGTACAAATCATTTATGTAGGTGCACTGGGAGCTCGAATTTCAATTCCCATCTTCTTAAATTCCTTCGATAACTCTTGGTCCATAGCCAACATATTCAATCTCTCCTTATGACTTAAAGTATCCGCTAATATATTTGTTTTCCCAGAATGATAATTGATCGTGCAATCATAGTCCTTAATCAACTCCAACTATCTTCGTTGCCTCATGTTTAATTCCTTTTGAGTGAAAACGTACTTCAGGCTCTTGTGCTGTATATATCTTGCATTTCTCTCCATATAGGTAATATCTCCACAGCTTTAAAGCAAATACAATTGTAGCCAGTTCCAAGTCATGAGTTGGGTACCTTTGCTCATGAGGATTAAGTTGTCTTGATGCGTAGGCTATCACTTTCCCGTGTTGCATTAAAACATAACCCAATCCTTTGTGTGATGCATCGCTGAATATTACAAATTCTCCCTGATCATCTGGCAGGGCTAATACTGGAGTGACGACTAATTTCTGCTTCAATTTTTGAAAACTCTTTTCACAATTCTCCGTCCATTTAAACTTCTCATTCATTCGGGTCAATTTTGTCAATGGTACTACAATCTTTGAGAAATCCTTCACAAATCTTCGATAATATCCGGCCAATCCCATTAAACTTCTAACTTCAATCGGGGTCTTCAGCCTTTCCCAATTCATTACAGCTTCAATTTTTGTGGGATCAACTCGAATTCCTTCGCTTCCGACAATATGCCCTAAAAATTGAACTTCTCGCAGCCAGAACTCACACTTCGAAACCTTTGCATATAACGTCTCCTTTCTTAAAGTCTCCAAGTCTTTTCTCAGATGTTCAGCATGTTCTTCCTCGGTCTTTGAGTATATTAGAATGTCATCGATAAACACGATGACAAACTTGTCCAAATACTCCTTGAATACTCGGTTCATCAGATCCATAAAGGCGACTGGCACATTTGTCAATCCGAATTCCATAACTAGAAACTCGTAATGTCCGTATCTGGTTTTGAGCAGTCTTTGGTATGTCTTCCGGCTTAATTTTCAACTGATGATATCTTGATCGCAAGTCAATCTTCGAGAAGTAAGTTGCTCCCTTAAGTTGATCAAACAAATCATCAATACGAAGTAAAGGGTACATATTCTCAATTATTAATTTGTTCAACTCTCTACAGTTGATGCACAATCTCATACTTCCATCTTTCTTTTTCACAAACAGAACTGGAGCACCCCACGGAGATACACTCGGCCTTATAACTCCTTTGTCTAAAAATTCTTGTAGTTGCTTGGCCAATTCCTTCATTTCTGCTGGTGCCATACCATAAGGTGCCTTCGATACAAGTTCCACGCCTGGTGCTAAGTCAATAGAAAACTCAATTTGACGGTCAGGCGGCAATCCAGGAAGTTCGTCCGAAAATACATCGGGAAATTCGCTAACTATCAGGATACTTTCTATATTCGGCATTTCCTTAGATCTATCAATTACATGAGCCAAATACCCTTCACATCCTTGTATTAACAACTTTTTTGCTTGAATCATCGTCAAAAATGTTTTAACTTGTTTCTGTCATTTAAACTCTACTTTACACCGGGAGAAAATACTTTTAGCAAATACTTGTTCTTGATTAGCCACAATGATAAATAGAGGTTCAACTAACAGTTCAATTTCACAATTCAACTTGCCAACAAAAGATTCAGATATGAAAGATCTAGTAGCTCTGGAATCAAATAGCACTTTAGCATTGACATTGTCGACAGAAAGCATACCTGCCACAACTTCAGAACTCTGAACATCATCCTTAATATTCATGTTGAATGTCTGGGCCTGAGCAGGATAAGAGGGAGGAAACACTGAAGTTATAGATTCAAAAGGTTAATTTGAAGGTAGTTGAAGAATTGGAACAGAAGATGTCATTGCTTGATTGTAAGGGGCGGCCGTCAATTGCATCTGCTTGTTGTTTCCGGGGGTCTTGCAATCCCTAGACATGTGACCGATCTTTCCACACTTGAAGCATGTAACAGGAGGTTTCGGGTTTCGGCACTCATTCGCATAATGACCTTTTGAATTGCACTTGTAACAAATGATGTCTGCCTTATTGCAGTTACCTATGTGTCTCTTGTTGCAGAATTTAAACTCCAGATTTGCTTGCTGGGATCTTTGTCCACTTGGCCCTTGAATCCTATTCTTCTGGCTCTTATTATCACCCTCCTTAAAGCTTCGGGGTCCTCCTTGATTCTGATATACAAACTTCTTGAAATTCCTTCCACTTTGGCTCCCTTAAGTCGATCCTTCACCATTGCTTCCATACTTTCTTTTCTTACTCTCTTTCTCCTTCAAGTTTTGATCATTTTCTCCTTCAATTACCATCGCCTTCTAGACCACTTCAGCATATGTGACCAATTCAAAAGCAACCACTCTGCTTCGTAGCCAAGGCTTCAATCTTTGTTGAAATCTCTTCGCTCTCTTTTCACCCATGTCCAAATAATATCTAACAAACCTAGCCAACTCAGTGAATTTCTTCTCATACTCTCCTACAATCATTCCTTCTTGCTTCAATTCAAAGAACTTCAATTCCATTTGAGTCTGCAAATACCTCGGGAAATACTTCTCTAAGAAAATCTTCTTGAATCTACCCCAAGTGATAACTTCCTCTTCTTCTAAAGCACGGGCTGACTCCCACCAATAGTTTGCTTCATCTTTCAGGAAATAAGACACATAGTCGACCTTCTTTTCTTCACTTAAAACAGCTAGAAGGAAAGCTTCTTCCATCTCTTTAAGCCAAGATTGGGCTTCTACAGGGTCTTGAGTTCCACGGAACTCCGGTGGTTTCACAGCTTGAAATGATTTGAAAGTTGTAGGGGTTGGTGGTGGTGGAGGTGGTTGTTGTTGAAGTTGTTGCTGAAGGAGTTGTTGTTGTTGAGGAAGGGTAACAAATTGTTGGTGAAGTATTTGCATGAGTTGAGCCAAGTTGGGTGGTGGATCTTCATGATCCCCGGTATTGGTGTTGCGGGCTCTATGAGGAGGCATGATTCTGAACGTAGACAAGAAAGGTTTATTCACGGTTAAATTTTGCTTACACAAGTTATATATAATAAGGGTAAATATCAAGTAATGAGGTCTTCTTCAAGGGATATCTTAGGGAAAGGTTAAACATGATCGAGTTCTAAAGGGATCAACAACAAAATTTTATCTAAGCAAGTATATAGCATGGTAATGAGATGGCAATATTATAGAGATAATCAAAGTGTGAATTTAACATTAGTTCGAATGAAAAGTGCGAATAAAGTACGAACAGGAAATAAAGTGCAAATAAAGTCTTCCCAAAACAATCCGGGTATAAGGTACAAATGGAAATCAACGTACTAATCAACAACGATGCTGGAAACAAGTGGACTATATATATGATAGTCTAAGAGGATGGTGGTGGGGGAACAGGGGAACAGAGACGACTAATCACTTGGCGGAGCTCATCAGCAATGCAGGTAAAAGTGATCTGACTCTCTCTCACGGTGTAAAATCATCAATGCCAATCGGTCCTCAGCCATCTGGATGATCTCCTCAAGCCTAGCTATCAATCGGGATCGGTCGGGCTCGTCGTTCAAGTTTTCACGGTACAGCTTGTCCACCCTACATCGAAGATTCACGTTCTCGCCCTCCAATTGATCAACCATCAATAACATTTGCTCGTAAAGAGGGAATGGCAAAGTAGAAGGGAATCCGGGAGTCGATGAGGATGATGCCTGTCAAACATTTATATATATATATATAATTATATATATATATACACGGTTATAATTAAAAAGGGGTCAGAAAACCTATAGATTCTAAAATCACAACACCTAAATGATCTAAGTTCATCCAATACTTTAAGTTCCAATCTTATATTCATTTATCATATGTTGTTCAGTGACTCAAACCTGTGGTTCCGATACCAACATGTGACAGACCTGGAGGGTTTTTAGCACATAAATGCAGCAAAAATGTAAATTTAATCTTAAAAAAAAACGAAACCCTCCGCAGGATCCATGCGAAAAAATAATATTTAATTCGTAGTTCAGTATGTTTACCTTAAGAAGCTTTACGTTAATGGAAAGATGGAGGTCTTTAATAGCGATCCAAGAACGATGAACGAAGATCCTTAGCAGCTGCTCCTCAAGTGTGAAGCACTCCACCAGTATCCACCAAGAAAACTATGTAATGAAGGAGGAGGAGATGGAGAGAATTAGGGTTTTGTAAATCTTTTTCGTTGAGGCAAAAATAGAGTTTATAATAGTATATTTATAGGCAAAATTTTCAGCTGAAAATTTTCCCATAAAATATTATTATTATTAACCCTTTATTATTCTCACTAATAATTAAAACAACTTTTAATTATTAATCCTTTTTTCTAAACTCTTTAGAAATAATTCTCTCACTTGATTTAATTTCTAAAAATTAAATTCTTAATTAATAATATTAAGAACCTTTTCTTAATTAATTTATAATCAATTAAATCTCATTTAATCAATTATTAAATTTGCCAATTATTTATTTATTTCATAAATAAATAATTATCAGCCATTATAAATTAATTCATCCACCAATAAATCATTCTCTTTTATGGTGTGACCCTGTAGGTTCAATATTAAGCCGGTAGTAGAAATAAATAATAATAAAACTATTTTATCATTATTTATATAAATTCTTTAATTCATTAAATATGATTAATTAATTAATCATATTTATTCTACATTATGAGGGATACTTCTCAGCATATCGCGACTATCCGGATAATATGAATTCACTGCTTAGAATACCAAGAACATATTCAGTGAGTAGTTACCGTACAATTAATTCCTTCTAACCTGCAATGTCACGATTAAATACAAGGCATGGAACTTGTGTCAAGCCTATCTTATTTAATCACTTGCTTTCCCATTCACTATGCTTAGTTCTATTTAATGTAAATTAGAAACTCCTTTCTAATTTCATTCACTCTAGCCAGAGATTCCTGAACTAACATAAGTGGATGAGCATTGAACATTCTCTTCCTATACTGGAAGGGGTAGATCCTTTATTGATCATACACTATCTTCGTGTACAAATTCCTATACCCAGTAGAGCCCTTATAATTGTCCCTTGAGACTAAGAACTAAACCAAAGCATAGTTCAGTGTACACAAGATGACTATGATGACCTCAAGTCTAAGGATACTTGTACAACTATCACTATATGAACAACTGCTGACACGTGAGTGAACTTCATCAGTTGTTCAGCTGTGTGAGTCATGTTCAGTGAACTTATTCTATAATAAGCACCTACATACTAGCTATAGTGTCACCACACAAATGTCTATTAGAACAGACATCCTTCATAATGAAGCAAGCATAGTATGTACCGATCTTTGCGGATTATTAATTACCAGTTAGTAATCCTACGACCAGGAACTATTTAAGTTTAGAGTTATCATCTTTTAGGTCTCATTATTATGATCTCATCATAATCCACAAAAAGCTTCACTCTAAACTGTGGTATATCTTATTTAAACATTTAAATATATATAGCCCGCAATAAAAACAAAACAAGCATTTTATTAATATCAAAGAAATCAAAACATATTACATAAAAGTTATTCCTAAATCCTCATACATGATTGGACTTAGGACATATCTCTTTCAATCTCCCACTTGTACTAAAGCCAATCACTCTGATATCTAATACCCATCTTGTCTTTTTGACGATCAAAGTGACTCTGAGAAAGTGGCTTTGTGAGTGGGTCTGCTACGTTGTTATGTGTGTCAATTCTCTCGACGTTGACATCTCCTCTTTCAACAATCTGAATTGCACCACCATTCAGAGTAAGCACGTACCCTGACATGGATTTGCTATCACTTTCTGATTGAAAATTAGAGTCAGTATAACCCTCTATTTTCAACTCAGATTCACCACCAAAAATAAGAAAAATGTCCTGAGTCCTTCGCAAGTACGTTAGTATGTTTTTCACTGCTTTCCAGTGGTCTTCACCTGGATTGGACTGATATTTGCTCGTCACACTAATTGAATAAGTAACAACAGGTCTTGTACACAACATTGCGTACATGATAGATCCTATTGCTGAAGCATAAGGAATCTTACTCATATGCTCTCTTTCCTCAGGTGTCTTAGGAGACATTTTTTCGGAAAGGGACACTCCATGGCTCATCGGTATGAGACCTCTTTTGGAGTTTTCCATGCTAAACCTTTTAATCACTTTCTGGATGTATGTACCCTGGGTAAGACCTATCATTCTTCTAGATCTATCTCTATAGATCTTCATACCGAGAATGTAGGATGCTTATCCCAAGTCCTTCATGGTGAAGTTCTTTGATAGCCATACTTTGACTGATTATAGCATCGGTATATCATTTCCTATAAGAAGTATGTCATCCACATACAATACAAGAAATGTTACCGCGCTCCCACTAACCTTCTTGTAGACACATGGTTCATCTATGTTTTTGATAAAACCAAACTCTTTGATTGTCTCATCAAAACGGATGTTCCATCTACGAGAAGCTTGCCTTAAACCATATATGGTTCGCAGCAGCTTACACACTAGGTGTTTATTTCCCTTGGAAAGAAAACCCTCTGGCTGTGTCATATACACTTCCTCCTCAAGTTCCCCATTGAGGAAGGCCGTTTTCACGTCCATTTGCTAGAACTCATAGTCGTAGTAAGCAGCAATCGCAAGCAAAATCCGAATTGATTTTAACAGGGCTACAGGCGAAAAAGTTTCATCAAAGTCAATCCCTTGCCTTTGTTTGAATCCTTTTGCCACATGTCTGGCCTTATAGGTCTCCACATGGCCATCTTCTCCAATCTTTCTTTTTTTATATCCACTTGCACTCAATAGGCTTAACACCTTCAGGCGACTCAACCAGAGTCCATACTTGGTTGGTATATATAGATTCCATTTCGGATTTCATGGCACTATGCCATTTCTCTGAGTCAACACTACTAATAGCCTTATTATAGGTCACAGGGTTGTCATCATCAATGATTGACAACTCATTGTCATTCTCAATGACAAGGCCATAATACCTCTCAGGTTGGCGAGACACTCTCCCTGTCCTACGAATGGGCTGTTCCACAAAAGGTTGTTCAGTCTGAACAGGTGTTTCCACTTGATCCGTAGTAGTTTATGCTTCTTGAACTTCATCAAGTTTAATTTTGCTCCCACTGTTTCCTTCAAGGATAAACTCTTTTTCCAAGAAGTTAGCATGTCTGGAGACAAACACCCAATGATCGATGTAAAAGTAATACCCCAAAGTCTCTTTAGGATATCCCACAAATTACATTTTACGGATCGAGATTCCAGCTTATCTAGGTCAACTTTCTTGACATAAGCTGGACATCCCCAAATCTTAACGTGTTTAAGACTCGGTTTCCTTTCTTTCCATATCTCATATGGTGTTTGAGGAACAGATTTGGAAGGCACCTTATTCAATAAATATGCTGAGGTTTCCAATGCATAACCCCATAGGAATACTGAAAGATTCGCATAGCTCATCATGGACCGAACCATGTCTAACAAAGTTCGATTTCTCCTTTCAGATACCCCATTTAACTGTGGAGTATATGGAGGAGTCCACTGGGAGACTATACCATTTTCTTTGAGATAATCTAGAAACTCTCCATTCAAGTATTCACCACCTCGATCTGATCGAAGAGTTATAATACTGTGTTTGGTTTGTTTCTCCGCTTCATGTTTATATTCTTTGAACTTTTCAAAGGCTTCAGACTTGTGTTTCATCAAATACACATATCCGAATCTAGATCTATCATCTATGAAAGTAATGAAGTACGAAAATCCACCCATGGCTTGCGTAGACATTGGTCCACATACATCTGTGTGTACCAATCATAGCAAATCTGCAGCCCTCTCTCCATGTCCACTAAATGGAGATTTGGTCATTTTACCCAATAGACAAGACTCGCATGTAGGATATGATTCAAAATCAAAGGGGTCAAGTAACCCTTCCTTATGCAATGTCCGCAGTCTATTTTCACTAATATGACCTAGCCTACAGTGCCATAAATAGGTCATATTTTCATCATCTCATTTTCTTTTATTAGTTTGTTCAATCTGAAGTAAATCATGCTCTACGTCACATACATACAGACCATTATTTAAAATGCTACGTCCAAAAAGAACATTATCTCTAAGGATAGAACATTCATTATTCTTAATAATAAATGAAAAACAATCCATATCCAACATAGGAATAGAAATAACATTCCTCACAATAGAGGGAATGTAATAACAATTATTCAAAATAATAGTCTTGCCCGTAGGCATATGTAGACTAAATGATCCTACAGATATGGCCGCAACCCTTGCTCCATTGCCCATACGTAGAATCACCTCATCTTTTTTAAGAGTCCTACTTCCCTTTAGTCCTTGCAACGAATTGCAAATATGAGAACCACAGGTGGTATCTAATACCCAAGTAGAAATTTGACCTAGTGACATATTAACTTCGATCATGAACATGCCTGAATCAGAAGCGGTAGTCTTACTACCCTTATTCTTCTTCAATTCTGCAAGGTAAACCTTGCAGTTCCTCTTCCAGTGCCCCAACTTGTTACAGTGAAAACAAACAGCTAAATTAGGACCAGTCAACTTATGAGCATCTAGTATGCTCCGGAGTGATAGTGCAGAAGACATGACGAATATAGTAAATCTGTAAATGATAAACACATAACAACACTTAGCAAATATTCAATTTCATTTCAAAACACTATATGAATCGGGTCTTTAATCATAAGTGTCTCCCACTAGTTTATCTAATTTTTTCAACCCCCTAAGTGAAAATTAAGCATTCATAATGCTAGTGGGAATAGGGATCCTACATTCTATCACACAACCTCGGCTATGGCATGAAACGTCATATGATGTTCAATAGGCAGACAACTCTTGTCAATTACATCTTATGTTATTCCCTAATATAAGTTTAGCCTCTTGAATAATTGAGTCATGGCTGTGGCACGACAAACTCAATATTCTAAGTCAAGTCTAACCCAACATTTCATACAATTGAATCAGTCTCCAACGGCCCACGGCTGTAGCACGTACCGACCTTTAGATTCTAATTCAATGTACACATCTCTATGTAATAGACAAGTATTTCTTATTTCAAAATCAAAGCCCTCGGCTGTAGCACGAAATGACAATGATTTAAAAATAAGAACCACTTTCTACCATGTTGGAAAGCTATGACTGACACAAGCCCGTTGTGTCATTGGCCAATTACTACTTGATATTATTTAATTTTAGAGGGATTATATTACGTTAAAATCATAATCATATTATAAAGAGATTCTTCCTTTTAAATTAAATATTTTAAATCAATAATCGATAATCAGATGATTCCCAGATCGGATGGAGCATTGTCAAGAGGCGTCACTTAATAACCCTTTCTTACAGATAGAAATCTGTTGTTGACAGAATCATCCTTTCTCTCAATATTGAAAATTCATATTCAATTACGTGTTTCATAAACACAAGAATCTCATGATCGTATTCATAATATTTATTGTTAAGGAAAGAAATGATTCCTATTCTAGATTTTCTAGAGCACGCCTTATATTGATTTAAGTTCACCTAAATCTATCATCGCATGGTAAACATAGGCATATATCTCATATATAAAATTAAATAAATAAGTAAATGTAAAGTGCAATAAAGTAAATGTGTGTGGTTATGGCCCCATCCTATGTGATCTTTATCAAGCTCATGATAAAGATCAAGGTCAATCTAATATGGTGATGAAAATAAATACAACTACTTATTACATAAGTCTTCTTCTTTGTTTAGACTTCTTGTATGCCTCGTCTTCTTCTTTGTATCACCTCCATTGGATAGCCTTCTTGAGTCTTCAATTACATTACATGATTGAAAGTAAAACTAATCTAATGAACTTACAAGAATAACTCAAGTTACATTCGAGATTTATAATTACAAAGATTGACGACATGCAAGTCGTATTTAAAACCAAAACCAAAACCATTACACTAAGGTCGAAAAGCCATAACCATCCACCATGCTCATATAACACATAAAAGCATGTTAAAACACATAATCTGATCTTAACATATCATATTATGTGGTCCCCTCCAAACCCGGGTCAGAAGTTTGGGGTCCACACACACACCTTATTTATAACCTGCTTATAACAATAATAAAGATAATAATAATATACAGTGACCCTACTTACCAACTACCATGGATCGCAACAGGTTAAAGTATGCACACAAGCCAAACACATCTACTTATATTACAAACCGTTCAAATCCCAACTATTCAAACTCAGAACTGAGTATTAAACATTATTACAAACTTTTACAAACTTAAATTATCCCAAAAGAAGCCTACTAGCTCAACTTGATCAACCTGTACCCCTAGCTCTCGCGCTGGACCGGGGATCCTCGCTACCAACTGGTTCCTTTTTAACTGGAAAAGAATATAAACAACATCGCACAAATGAGCTAACTAGCTCAGCAAGTCACAATGACAAAATTGAGAATAATGATCATCAGGTGAACATTGTTATGATATCAAGTGAACAATGGATTATGATTTAGAATTGGATATTATAGTTTCATTTTAAAAACCAAGGTTAGGCTGCTGATCAGTCACACACTAACCCCGAGCAAAGCACACAACACTGCTCTAACTACTGGATCCAAGGCACACATTGGCCTAACTTGACCATTATATGGTCTGACCATGAATCTGGTCCACAATTTTATAAAAACAATCCAATTCTAACATAATAACAGAATAAACAATAATAAACAATAAACAGAATCATTAACAATATTGAGTGTTCAATAATGAAAGGGTTTCAATCTTCGTAAGGATCAATAAGGTAATTTCAAAGCTTGGATACTGGGTAAGGAAAGAATTGGATAACAAAGGAAACGACATTTCAGAGTTTCAAGGATTTGGTCTTTCAAAGCATAAGATATAATGGTTTGAGTATGTAGGTAATTTGATTCAGTGTATCGTATTTAGTTTGTATGTATTTGTGGAGTAGTATCGTATATTTGTGGTTCATATTTGGGTATACAACAATCAATGGTCTAGAAAGAATCAGGTTTACGGCTCAAGATCAATAACTGGATTCATGGTTAGGGTTCAGTGCTTCAAAGCACTTGTAATATAAAACAGGACTATCAATCACTATAATATCTCGAGAAAGTTTAGAACACATGCCTGGTATTAGCTTACTACACTGCACTCGCTTCCAATCACAATCGTCTTACTCCTCAACTACCTGTTTCCCTTTCCTATGTCTTGCCTCTTCTGCTCACATATCATAAGCATCTATCAATATTCAACTCATATAATTCTATTCAACACATACTCCTATTTACCCTTCGTTTTACCCAAATCCGATTAACGGATTGAAAGTTAGGCAATAAACATGTAAACATCAAATATACAGACCGACAGTCATCCAAAAAGTCACATATAACACATAACATGTCACATAATCAATGATATCTCATTCATAAAGAAGTCTCGGGTCATAAATAGGCTTTCGGGTACTTAAAATGATTTTAAAAATATTTTTCGGAATTAAAACGGGTCGTTGGATCAATTTCGGAGTAATAAATAGGGTTCGGTTGGCCAATTCTGGCTTTAAAACAATTTTATAATAATTATCGAGCCTTGGAAATAATTTAGATTAATATTTTAAAGCTCGAAACTATTTTTCGGAATTTTTAAATCATTTTTAAATAATTAAATCTTATTAAATAATTAATTAAAATCAATTAATAATTAATTAAATCAATTAATTTTCGAATTAATTGACCAATTAATCAATTAAAAATTAACTGAAATTAATTAACTAATTAATTCAAATTTATTTTTAAAATAAAAAAATAATTTTTGGAATTAAAATAATAATTTTTAGAATTTTCAGAAATTAAAACGAATTTTTTTTATAATAAAAATAAATAGGAAATATGATTTTTGAATATTTTTAAAACAGGAATCCAACTTTTGTAAACTCTGGAAAGTTCAGGGACTGAACTTCATCGTTTTCAAAAGTCAGGGTACTAAACTGCAATTTTTCCAACCCTCGCCGGAAAACAGTCGGGGTTCGCCGGAGAACTCGACTCCGGCATCCTCCCACCACCACAAACTCTAGATTACATCTACAATTTACCAGGAATCTAACCATACTCTTTAATCACACAGACAACCCCTGAATAGGCCGGAAAATAGCCGAAAAGTTCGCCGGTTTCCGGCGAACTCGACGTAAACTTCAAAGGACAACTCCCTTCTGTACAGACCTCGTTGATTTGTGAAACTTGTACGACTGGATTGCAAATTTCACAGAGAACACAACCCACTATACCACAACATCTATCTATCCCGAAATAAGAAACCCCCAAATTTCAATTAAGAACATTCATACGGGTTATAAACCCTAATTTCACAATTCGAAAATCAAACTCAATTTTGAACATGTTATTGAACTCCAAATCAGACGTATAATATATCAAAATCATCAGAAAACAACCTCTACAACATGCAATCATCAAATCATACAAACAATCATCCGAACAAAAATTCATATTTTTAGTAAAATTAATTCGAAAATAAATAAAAATATAGAAAATAAACCTTGATTTCTGCAGGTGTATGGATCACAGAATCTGATAGAGCTCTTCAAGACCTTCAAATCAGTTATTCGAGCTTTCCAAACAAAGATCAATAACACCTCCAAAAGTTGGTTTGATTCTTGGAAGATTATATGAATATAAGATTTTTCTCTGGAAAATTATATAATTATCTGTCTGCAAATGATTTTGATACGAAATAAAATACGGTAAAAGGCTATTTATAATTACGGAAAATTAGTATCCCGTTGGATCATTCCAGATATAAAACGATACGTTTATTTATAAAAACTGATCCAAACGGTATCGGTTTTCGGGATAATTATCCAAATCAGTATAATTTGTACTGCGGTCTTGGTCTCAGCGTCTGGTTAAACGTATTACGAGGTGATAATTTTGATAGTTTAATAAAAAGCTCCCGTTTATCGAAAATACGAATTTTATTGATTTACTGAAACGAATATTGTATCGAAAATATTGTGCCGGGACCCGCGCAGGACAAACCGTACGCCGAATCGAAAAAGTCGAAACATGGAAAATGCTTGGAATATTGCAATTGGGTTAGGAAGGAGTTCTCGGAAGAGTTTCGAGTTCTAAAAACGTAAAAACAGATGACGTCGGTTGGTTCCCGTTTTTATAAAATAGATTTTGAATACCCGGAAAAAGATTTTATAAATTTCATATGATTCTTATAAATTCATAAATCAACATAAAAATAATTAGGAAGATAGGACAATTACCTATATTTTATTTTGGACATATAAAAATTAAAATACTCAATTAATATTATTTTTAAATATCCAAACACAAATAACACTTAACAGTTAATTCACAGAATAGATACTGATCACATATAATAATTATTTTATTAGCAAAAATAATTACACGATATATCCCGGATATTACATTCTTCCCCCCTTAAAAGGTTTCTAACCTCAAAATCTCCTAAGAAAACAAATTAGGGTACTTTTCTCTCATATCATTTTCTAACTCCCAGGTTGATTCTTCAACCTTTGGGTTTCTCCATAATACTCTTACTAGCTTTACCACTTTATTCCTCAATGCTTTCTCTCTTTCCTCTAAAATCTCTATCGGACTCTCTACATATGACAAATCAGCCTGAAGCTCTATTGGCTCATATTCTATTATATGCCTGGAGTCTAGATTATACTTCTTAAGCATAGATACGTGAAAAACATTGTGAATATGCTCCATGTGCGGAGGTAACGCTAACTCATAAGCTACTTTGCCAACGCGCTTTAGAATCACAAAAGGTCCGACATATCTTGGACTCAGCTTCCCTTTCTTTCCAAACCTCGTTAGTCCTTTCCACGGTGATACTTTCAATAATACCAAGCTTCCTTCTTCAAATTCCATGTCTTTCCTTGACTGGTCTGCATATTTTCTTTGACGGTCTTGTGCTGCTGTCAATCTCTTCTGGATAATTTCAACAACTTCCTTTGTTTGCTGTACCAATTCAGGTCCAAGTATCTTACGTTCTCCTACTTCATCCCAATAAACTGGAGATCTACATTTACGTCCATAAAGGGCTTCATAGGGTGGCATCCCAATGCTGGCGTGGTAACTATTGTTATAAGCAAACTCTACCAGAGGTAAATGCTCGTCCCAACTTCCTTTGAAATCAATAGCACAAACACGTAACATGTCCTCGATTGTCTAGATCGTCCTTTCACTTTGGCCATCCGTATGTGGGTGATAGGCCGTACTCATATTCAATCTTGTTCCCAAACATTCTTGAAAACTCTTCCAAAATTTCAAATTAAATCTTGGATCTCGATCAGATACGATAGACACAGGAACTGCATGACGAACTACAATTTCCTTCAGGTACATATGGACCAACTTATCGAGCAAAAATCTTTCATTTATAGGCAGAAAATGAGCTGACTTGGTAAGTATGTCCACTATAACCCAAATGGCATCATGATTAGCTCTTGTCCTTGGTAATCCAACTATAAAATCCAGGGAAATATGTTCCCATTTCCACTCTGGAATCTCCAATGGTTGTAGCAATCCATTTGGTCTCTAATGTTCGGCTTTAACTCTCTGACATGTATAACATCTGCTAACCCATTCCACAATTTCCCTCTTCATATCTGGCCACCAATAATTTACCTTTAAATCTCTATACATTTTGGTACTCCCTGGATGGATTGAATATCTTGAACTATGTGCTTCCTGTAAAATTTCATTCTTCAGCACTGTTACGGGTGGAATCCAAATTCTAAAAGAAAACCTCAGAATACCTTGTTCATCCATTTGCGTGCATAATTCTTCACCTAGAAAACGATTTATATCTTGATCCATTACATCTTCCTGACATTTCTTTATTTTCTCTAGCAACTCCGGCTGAAAAGTCATACTGTACACTTTTGCTTCATTAGGCCTGCAAACTTTAATCTCCAATTCCAGTTTCTGAAATTCCTTTGTTAGATATATTTAATAATGTCATGGCTAATATGATTTATGTTTATTTTTCAGATCTTACTTAACAGGACAAATCAGTACTTAACTGGGAATCAGTACTTATACTGGAAGTCAGGACTTAAGGATATCAGTACTTATATTATCAGGAGATAATCATCAGAAGTTGGATATCAGAACTTAAGTGCTGAAGGACAATCAAATAAGGATAGTAGCTGATTAAAGGAAAGAAGATCGAGATAAACATAAGAAGAGATATGCATGAAGAAGGAGTTCCGTGAAGAATGGAATACTTGGAAGAAAAGATATCTGATTGATATATTTTAGGAAGCAGAATTATATTCCATATCAATTAGCGATTATCTTGTAACTGTGTAATATATAAACACAGACATAGGGTTTACACTATAAGTGTTATCATATTCGAGAAGATTATTCATGGTAACCCAAGCAGCTCTCGTGATATTTGTTCATCAGTGAGAGGTAACAGTTACATACTGTAACAGAGTTTATTGTTTCAGTAAAGTTTGTTTTCTGTTACTTAAGATATTAAAGTTCGATTTGATTGTATTTTACACTGTATTCACCCCCTCTACAGTGTGTGTGACCTAACAAGTGGTATCAGAGCTTTTCTGTTAACACACATACAGTTAAAGATCCAAACACAATCATGTCTGACACAGAAACTCCAACTAAGCCTACCAAAAATGAAGAACCTCCAAAGACACAAATCCAAAGTCGGTATGAAACCATCAGAGTTCCCATACTGAGACCATATGAATATGCTATATGGAAGGTGAGGATGACCATGTTTCTGGAAGCTACAGATCCAGAATATCTTGATAGAATTAAGGAAAGGCCTTACAAACCAACCAAGCTCGCAGTTGCAGTTGCAGGTGAGGCAGCAAAGACTATACCAAAGGAAAAGAGTGATTATACTGCTGAAGATATCGCATCAATTGCTAAGGATGCTAAGGTACGACACTTACTGCATAGTGCCATTGATAATGTAATGTCAAACAGGGTAATTAACTGCAAGACTGCTAAGGAGATATGGGATGCTCTAGAAACAAGGTGTCAGGGAACTGATACAATTAAGAAGAACAGGAAGACAATACTCACTCAAGAGTATGAACACTTTGACTCAAAGGTTAATGAATCATTGACTGATTTATATGATAGATTTGTCAAACTCTTGAATGATCTGTCACTGGTTAATAAGGAGTATGATCTTGAAGATTCAAACCTTAAATTCCTGTTAGCTCTTCCTGAATGTTGGGATTTGAAGGCAACAACAATAAGAGACAATTACAATCTTGATGAAATAACTCTTGATGAAATTTATGGAATGCTCAAGACTCATGAACTTGAGATGGAACAAAGAAGCAAGAGGAAAGGAGGAAAGTCAAGGACAGTTGCTCTTAAGGCTGAAGAAGAATCCCCCAAGGCAGCTACCTCAAGGAAAGACAAGGGTAAAGCTCTGTTCACAAAGTCTGAAACTGAGTCATCAAGTTCTGAAAGTGATGATGACTCAGATTCTGAAAGCTTGCCTGAGACTGATGCTGATGAGGAGATGATGAAGTTGTGTGCTCTTATGGTGAAAGGGATCACAAAGATTGCATACAGGAAGTTCAGGAAGGGAAAGAAGTTTTCCAGGAAAGGCATAAGTTCTGATAAGAAGAATTTCAGAAGATCTGAAGGCAGAGGAGGAAAGTCTGAAAGAGGAGATTATACCAATGTCAAATGCTATAACTGTGGTGAGAAAGGCCACATATCTCCTGATTGCAAGAAGGTAAAGGGTGACAAAGGCAAGGCTCTTGTCACAAAGAAGAAAAGATGGACAGACACCTCAGACTCTGAAAGTGAAGAGAACTATGCGTTGATGGCAAATGCTGATAAAGAAAGTGCTGAGAGCAGTTCTGAAGCTGCTGAAACAAAGGTACCTTAGACTACTTATGCTTTTCATACTGATGATATTAATGAGTTGAGAAGATATCTTAAAACCATGTTTGTTAGTTATAGAGATCAAACTTTAACATGTGAAAGATTAACTTCTAAAAATCTTGCTTTTAAGAAAAGAAATGATTTCTTAGAAAAAGAGTTAGTTATGTTCCATCAAAATCAGAAGGATAGAGATGATGCTTTTTATGTTAGGGATGAAGTGCTAAAATTGAATGAATCTCTAAAAACTGAGTTAGAAAAGGAAAGAGAGATAATCAGGACTTGGACTAACTTTGGCAGAACAACTCAAAATTTGCTAAGTAGTGAAAATTGGAAAGAGGGCTTAGGTTATGGAGAGGATAAGAATGATAAAGGAACTGTAGAAATTAAGCCTGTTGTTAAGCAAAAGCCAAAGTTAAAACCTGTTAAGTTTGTAACTGTAAAGTCTGATAATGATAAATCAGAAGTTAGAGAGGGATTAACTTCTGACAAACTAAAACATGAAAAGACAGCTGAAGTAAACATAGGCTTAATGACTAAGAAGCTGCTTAAGCATAAGCTGAA
Organism: Apium graveolens; assembly: GCF_009905375.1. Classification (NCBI taxonomy): domain Eukaryota; kingdom Viridiplantae; phylum Streptophyta; class Magnoliopsida; order Apiales; family Apiaceae; genus Apium; species Apium graveolens. The sequence continues at coordinate 158,834,578 of NC_133651.1, forward strand.
AGATGTTAAGAATTTAAACAAGGTAAAATCACCTAGGAAAAATAGGAATGGAAAGGAAGGTGTGAATAAAAGCAATGATTATAAACCTGTTCCTGATGCTCCTAGGAAAACATGTCATAATTGTGGAAGTTCTAACCATCTGGCTTCTTTTTGCAGGAAGAATAAGAACATTAACTCCTTACCTTCAAAATCAGGAGTTAAGAGTCAGTCTGTTAGATATAAACCACAGAATCCTTATTTTCATTGTGGTAGTTTATGGCATTCCATTTATACTTGTAAGGAATATCATAGCTTGTACTATGATTATTATCAATTAAAACCTTCTTTGAAGAAAGTTTCCATTGTTCCTTCTAGTGTAAATTCTGATTCAAAGTCTGATAGTGTAAGTTCTGATAAGAAAAATGTTAATATAAACTCTGATGCTAAATCCGCTGCAAATGTTAACAAACTTGATAAGGCCAAAGGATCCAAGCAAGTCTGGGTCCTTAAAACTAATCATTAGTGGTCTTTGTGATTGCAGGGCAACAGGAAAAATATTCTAGTTCTGGACAGTGGATGTTCAGGACATATGACTGGAAATAAAGCCCTGCTATCAGACTTTATGGAGAAAGCTAGCCTAAGTGTTTCTTATGGAGATGGCAACATTGGAAAAACATTGGGATATGGCAATATCAATCTTGGGAATGTCATCATTAAAGAAGTAGCTCTGGTCTCAGGACTTAAACACAATCTGCTGAATATAAGTCAAATCTATGACAGATGTTATCATGTTGATTTCTTTGAAGAACACTGTGAAGTTGTGAGTAAATCTAAAGGCAAAGTTATTCTAAAAGGATACAGGCGTGGTAACATTTATGAAGCTAAGCTTTCAACAAGTACTGATGGTTCTGCAATCTGTCTGATGAGTAGAGCATCAATTGAAGAAAGCTGGAATTGGCACAAGAAACTCTCTCATTTAAATTTCAACAATATAAATGAGTTGGTCAAGAAAGATCTTGTGAGAGGACTGCCAAAGTCAGTATTTGCTCCTGATGGCCTTTGTGATTCTTGTCAGAAGGCCAAACAAAGAAAATCTTCATTCAAGAGCAAGACTGAATCATCAATTCTTGAGCCTTATCATCTACTACATGTTGATCTATTTGGTCCAGTAAATGTCATGTCTATTGCAAAGAAGAAATATGCATTGGTCATAGTGGATGAGTTCACTAGATACACATGGGTGTATTTCTTGCACACAAAAAGTGAAACTGCATCTATCTTGATTGATCATGTCAAACATCTGGATAAATTGGTCAAAGATTCTGTGAAAACAATAAGTAGTGATAATGGCACTGAGTTCAAGAATTTGATAATGGAAGAGTTCTGCAAAAACCATGGAATTAAGCAGGAATTTTCTGCTCCTAGAACTCCACAGCAAAATGGAGTTGTTGAAAGGAAGAATAGAACTCTCATTGAAGCTGCACGTACAATGCTTGAAGAAGCAAAGCTTCTAACCTATTTCTGGGCTGAAGCTGTGCAGACTGCTTGTTTTACTCAAAATGCAACACTCATTAACAAGCAAGGAAAAACACCATATGAGATGGTGAAGAAAAAGAAGCCAAATCTGAAGTACTTTAATGTATTTGGATGCAAGTGTTTTGTTCTCAAGACTCATCCTGAACAGCTATCCAAGTTTGATATAAAAGCTGATGAAGGAATTTTTGTTGGATATCCACTTTCCACAAAAGCCTTCAGAGTCTATAATTTGAGAACAAAAGTGGTCATGGAATCTATCAATGTCTCTTTTGATGACAAGAAGATTACTGGTCTTGAAGATTTTATTGATCATGATCAGCTGAGATTTGAAAATGAAGACTCAAATTCTGATACTGAAAATACTGACAGTCTAAGTCCTGATACTATAAACTCTGATGGATTAAACTCTGATGTTATTGAAACTATGGTGACTACGCCAAAGGAAGATGAACCTATGCAGGGAGAGCATACTCAAGATCATACCACATCTCAAGAAACATCAGAACATACATCTGGCTCTTCAAGTTCTGATTCGTCAAGTTCTGATAAGCCAAGTTCTGATAGTGCTGAAAATCTAAATTCTGAAGAATCCAACTCAGAGAACATAGTTTCAGGGGGAGCATCAAAAAATGAAAATGAAGACAGCATGGATCATGGGGGATCATCCAGTTCTAGAGAAAACCTTCCATCTGCAAGGAAGTGGACAAAATCACATACACCTGATTTGATAATTGGAAATCCTGATGCATGTGTCAGAACTAGAACAGGTACTTCAAACGAATGTCTTTACAATTCTTTTCTCTCTCAGACTGAGCCAAAGAAAGTGGAAGAAGCTCTTCAAGATGCTGATTGGGTGCAAGCAATGCAGGAAGAGTTAAATGAATTTGAAAGAAACAAAGTCTGGACCCTAGTGCCAAGACCAAAGAATAGATCTGTTTTTGGTACAAAGTGGGTATTCAGAAACAAAACTGACAGTGATGGCATAATTATAAGGAATAAGGCAAGGCTGGTTGCATAAGGATATTCTCAATAGGAGGGAATTGATTATGATGAAACATTTGCACCAGTTGCTAGGTTAGAAGCCATAAGGATATTTTTGGCTTATGCTGCTCACAAAAAGTTTACTGTCTTTCAAATGGATGTGAAAAGTGCTTTTCTCAATGGAGAATTAGAGGAGGAAGTATATGTTGAACAACCTCCAGGCTTTGTAGATTCCAAACATCCAGATTATGTATACAGGCTTGATAAAGCACTTTATGGACTTAAGCAAACTCCTAGAGCATGGTATGAGACTTTAGCTCAGTTTCTTCTGGAAAGTGGATTCAACAGAGGAACAATAGACAAAACACTGTTCTACCTCAACCATGGAAAGGACTTACTTCTGGTCCAGATTTATGTTGATGATATCATTTTTGGGTCTACAAATGACAGACTTTGCAAGAAGTTTGCCAAACTGATGCAGTCAAGGTATCAGATGAGTATGATGGGGGAACTTAGCTATTTTCTGGGCCTTCAAGTCAAGCAGAATGAAGAAGGCACTTTTATTTGTCAAACTAAGTACACCAGAAACTTGCTGAAGAAATTTGGAATGCAAGATTGTTCAAGTTCATCCACTCCCATGGCCACTACAACAAAACTGGATAAGGATACTGGTAAATCAGTAGATGTTACTGATTACAGAGGTATGATTGGCTCTCTACTCTATCTAACTGCTAGTAGACCTGATATCATGTATGCTACCTGTCTTTGTGCAAGATTTCAAGCAGATCCAAGAGAACCTCACTTAACAGCTGTGAAAAGAATTTTCAAGTATCTTAAAGGAACAGCTGATCTGGGATTGTGGTATCCTAGAGAATCAGATTTTAAACTAATAGGTTACTCAGATGCAGATTTTGCAGGTTGCAAAATTGATAGGAAAAGCACAAGTGGAAGCTGCCAATTTCTTGGAGGCAGATTGGTTTCTTGGTTCAGCAAGAAACAAAAGTCAATTTCCACATCAACTGCAGAAGCAGAGTATATTGCTGTAGGAAGCTGTTGTGCACAGATTCTTTGGATGAAGAATCAGTTACTGGATTATGGGTTAACATATTTCAAAATCCCTATTTACTGTGATAATCAAAGTGCTATTGCTATGACAGGTAATCCAGTTCAACATTCTATGACAAAGCACATCAGCATCATGTATCACTTCATCAGGGAACATGTGGATGAAGGTACAGTGGAATTGCACTTTGTTCCAACAAATCAACAACTAGCAGATATCTTCACAAAACCATTGTGTGAAGCCACTTTTACAAGATTGGTAAATGAACTTGGAATGGTTTCAGGTTCTTTCTCTAAATCTGCTTAGTTTTGTTCTGTTATATTAGACTTTATGATCAGTATTTACAGAATTTAATCTCTTTGTGTATTCTGTGCTTAATTGACAAATGTGTTTAAGTACTGATTGTTGTCTGATATATGTTTCTAAACTCTGATAAATGATATGTCTGTTTAAGTAACTATTCAATCCTATGAGGATAACTGTGCTAGATGCTGACCTAGTAGTCTTCAATAAACAAAGGATCCCATATAAGAAGTAATTATTTCTGTGGAAATCTATTGACACAAGCAAATTCTGATAATTGAGCTTAGTTGAGTTTACTTTGTCTATCTTATTACTAAGTCACAAATTAGAATAATGCTACTCATCTGTTAAGTTCTGATACTAGTAAATCTGCTGAATGCACTAAGTGCTGATAAACCTCACTTATCAAAAGAAAAAGCAAAAGGATCAAAGAATAAAAGCAGGTACTCCTTTGAGATCTAGAGTAAAAATGTGGAAGGGACGACCCAAGTGCATTGCTGGTATTAAGTAATATGCATCAGAAAAGCAACTAAAATATTTTCTTGGTGACTTTTCACACTCTATGATTACTGGAGAAATACTCTGATAATAGCATAAATTCTGATAAGCAGTCGTGACTTACTTACACTGAGAAGCCACTGTGAAATGGACTTTAAAAAGATGCGTAAAATTAGCACAAAATAGTTGAGGTGGACTCAAGCATGAACTCATTCATCAGTAGGTTTCAGGATAATGACAGCTCTTTAGCAAAGTTTTAGTTATGCCTTATTTCTAAGATGTACTGAAGTGAATCAGACTTTACTCTTTGTCTGATATTTAGCTTAATGCACACACTAATCACTCCATATGAATGATGAAAATTACTGTGGTGATCTATGTTGTTTTAGATGAACAGTCATTGTGTTTCATTGCACAAATTCTGAGGACAAGTTCTGATTACATATTCTGATGATTAAGTTCTGAAGAATATAAATCAGAATTTGTGTGAGGACTTCCTAAGATAGGCATTCCTTTTTCGAGTTAAGAAATTATGTTCTGATGACTGTTAAGTTCTGATATAAGTCTAAGTTATGATATTACAGTCTAATTCTTTACTTGACTTATCTGTGGATAAAATTTAATAACAGTCTTGGTTCAAACTAAAATATGTGAAATGGAAGATTAATAGTCACTATGGTTAGGGTTAGTGATATTCATACTTGAACAGTCAACTTTTACTTGCTTCTTGTGCGCATTAAACCATGTTTTCTCTTTCCAATGAATGTTTTTCTTTTTCCAAGTCTGGGGAGATGAGGTATAATTAATTCTACCTGTCAACATTAAATTTCTTTACGTCTCCTGGCATTCTCCTGCCTATATAAGCAACCACTTCACATCAGCCTTCCCATCAAATCTTTTCTCACAAACTTACCTTCATATTTTTTCTATCAAAAACACCATGGTCAGATACAACATGTTTTTGAACTACGAAACCTTCAATATGGAGCTAAGCTATGCTGATTGGCGGTAGGAATGGCACGTCACTGCCATTCCTGATGAGATATGGGACTCTCTCCCACAGGAGGTACTCACCCACCTCCTGTTCTTCTATATGGATTACCATCGCCATCTGGAGTGATTGGAGGAGGAAAGGCTGGAAGCTCTCCGCCAGCAAGAGCGAATCATTCGACTCGCCATTCTGTTTGTCGAGAGTAGGAAGAAGAAATGATTTATTTTCTTCTTCCTGTTTTTCTTCATCATCAGCCTTGCCCTGCTTCTTGAGCTAGGACTAAGGCTGTTGATGTTAGGTTTAGCAGCTTAGGGAAATCTTGTATAAATTCTGATGTACTTTCAATTTCATGAATGTATTCTCTTGATATATTAATGAAATTTGTTTTTGTTTCAAGATTTTGTCTCTGAGATATTTTGTAATGCATTGATAAATCCTGATAAATATTCATATTCTGATGACCATATAAATTCTAAGTTCTGATTTTACTTTATCAGTACTTACTCATCTAATTTATTTTGGTCATTTTCACTTGATTTATTTTCAGAATATTAATGTTGCAGTGAAAAATAATTAAATAAGTGGGAACGGTTTCAATTTTGAATTAAAACTATTTCACCTTGATTAATGGAATATCTGGGTAAGTGGAACGGTTTTTCCTTGAAAAATTGCAAGTGGGTAAGTAATGATTACTGTTTTCTCGAGCCCAGTAACTATCCGTTATTACTGCATGTCTGACAGGTGTCCAACGGTTACATTTTTTTTTTTTAAAAAGGAGTATAAGTAAGACAGGGAGAAGATTTTTTAATCTTTTATTTCGTTTCATACTTTTTCTCTACTTGCTTTGACTCTCTTTCTTCTTCTCACGTTGGTTTTTCATACAGACATTTTCTCAAACACCTAACAGGCACTCTTAAATTTCAATTTTTCACATGGCACCTAAGGATTTAATCATTGATGGAGCTAAATTTGTTCCAAATAACTATGCTATAATTCTTGATCATGCTGAAGCTCCATCTAAATTGCATTTTGTGTAAGATCTTCTTGCACATAGTGAGATTGGGTATGCATTGACCCAGCCTTCACTCTTTTCGAGCCAACAAGATGTGACATTTTGGCGGACTGGGCACTTTGATAATGGTGGTACACATGGCACTCCCAGTATTGTTTTTGAAGTGGGTGATTCTTCATATACAGTCACTCCTGGTATAATACGCAAGGCTCTACATCTCCCAGAAGGATGTACCTTTTCAATTCCAGAGGAATCAGCTCTTCAGGATTTAATGGCCCATTTGGGGTATGAACAGAGTTTGGCAAAGCTTGGGCAGTTGAAACGGGCTCATATCAGAAGAGAATGGAGCTTCTTTTTCGACTGCGTCACTAAAGCTTTTGGGAACAAGTGTTCGAATTTTGATGTTATCCCAATTCTGAGTCAGCACATCGGGTATGCTATTATAAACCAAACTCATTTTGATTTTGCAACTGCTATAATTGGTTTTATTGGGGATAGGATGATAGGGGATAGGAATGCTGTTTACTTTGCTAGATTCTGTCAACTTATATATACTTTTTGTAGTGATGAACCTCAATTAGTCAGTTCCTCAACTCCACCTTTTAAGGTTGCAAAATGTTACTTTAATGACCTGATAAATGCTGACACTAAGAAATCAGTGGTTAGACCTTTACAGATTCCTCAATCTGTAAAACAGATCTTAGTAAATGCTGATCATGTTACTTATAGATCTGTTTATTCTGATGTCCAACCAACAACAACCTCCCAAACACCACAACAACCATCAGCACCTACCACCCATTCTACTCAACCAACCCTCAGGCAATATATCAAATCCTATCTCTCCACTTCACAGACAGTTCAACCCTCAATCTCAGTACCTACTGTGAAGCCTTCATCTTCCAAGCCAAAGAGGACAAAGATTGTTCCTCAAACACCTCAAAAGAGAAGGAGGATTGCCTTGAGAGATGAATCTGATACTGAGGACCAGGTTCCTTCTTCAGAACCTGTTATTGATGAAGCTGAGAAAGAGACTTCTCAGAAGGATTCTGGAATTGGGGGATCTAGGCTTCTCAAGAGGCTTAGAAGAATGACAGTTCCTGAAACTCCCAAGGAATCTAAATCTACAAAGAGATACAAGAAACAGAGGGCAAATAGGCCAGTTTCAGATGATGAAGAGGAAGCAGTTAAGGAAGGGGATCAGGAATCTCTGATCTCACAAGAAAAGGAATTTGCTAAAGTCACTTCTTCTCCATCAACTCCATCTCAGGAAGCTGTTTCTGAAAAGGCCAACACACCATCTGATGTTCAAAACTTATTTGTGCCTGAAGTAATTTTTCTAGAAGCTCCAACAACAAATAATCTATCAACAACACCGGTAACTGATGTTGTTCAAACTCCAGAGTTATCTACTACACCTTCTCTGCATCTAAATGCTGATGATCAGAATATAGGTGAGCATCAGGATATGGCTGTTGATCAGACCTTTGAACCAGATCAGCAATTAGAGGATGCTGAAGCCTCCATTGCTACTCACACTGTTGTCTTATCCGAAGATACTGATTCTGTAAGTTCTGATGCTACAAATGCTGGAGATACTGGTGATGCTTCTCCAAATGCAGATGCTGATGCAGCAGGTCCTTCAGGACATGCTCCTCAACAAACTATTCTTAAGTCTGAACTTGTTAAGAAGTTTGTTACCAGAGAAGCACCAGTGCCTTGGAGTGAAACTCCTGCAGGACAGGAGTGGACTAAGGAGTGGAACTCAGTTTCCTGTGTTCCAACTGAAAAGCATCTTGCTGAGCACTTAACTAAAGCTGATGAAATGTTAAATTCTGATGATTTCAAAACCCAGCTTAGAGTCACTGCATTGAGTACTAAACATCTACAAGGTCTTCATTCAACTACTCATGCAGAGCTACACAAGATTCAGGAAGAATTCATCAAACAGGAATAAATTCAAAAGATTGATAAGAAAAAGTTCTTCCAACCTACCTTTGACAGGATTGCTTATATTGAGAAGACTCAAGAGAAACAACAAGCTCAGATTAATGATATTCTGACAAATCAAGCTTCTCAGCAATCTCAACAAACTGAGATCCAAGCCTCAGTGGAATTGCTTGTCTCTCTTCTACTTCCTGCTGATGCCAAAAAGGGGGAGAAAGTAATTAAGTCCAAATGCAAGACTGACAAGAAACTGAAAGGGAAGGATAATGAAAAGGATGATCAAGGACGCTCTGGAATGGGTAGAGGTCATAGTCAAGGTAGAGGTTTCACATCAAGAAAAGCTGAAATCACAAGTCACAGGACAAGTTTTGATACTGGGAAAATAATAAGTTATGCTACTGGTAAAATGATAAGTTCTGATGAACTTTTAGATCTTGATGAGGAAATGTCAAGATAGTTATTTTTTCAGGAAAATCCAGGGATGGACTTGGAGAGTTTAATGGAGGAAGAAGCCAGACTTAAATCAGAGAAAGTCACATCTAAATCTGAAGCTTCTGGTAAAAAGCCCCTTCCAAAACTCAAAGGCATTGTGATAAAAGAAAGGACAAATGCTGAAGCAACATTGGCTAAATCACAACCGCAGATAGATCCAAGATCCAAGGGTAAAGAAAAGGTTGGTGAACCTATCAAGGTTTATGTGCCTCCTGAGGATGAAGAAATTACTGATGAAAAGGATGATCTTGCTCTGACTTCAAGGAAAGTTCTTAAAACAACCTCTGACATGGCTCAAGTTGTTCAGAGTCAAGATAAAGTAAGTTCTGATATTTCAAAGAAGCAAGTAACCTCTGACACAGCTCAAGTTAACTTGATATCAGAAGTTAGACCAAAGACACTCCTACCAGGATTCACTAAAGCAAAACAGACTCAACCTTTGAAGACTGCTGCAAGTGGTTTTGAAGCAAGAGTAGTTACTGGAAAGGAAGCAAGAGATAAAACTGGATTGGGAAGTGCTGATGAAAGAAGAATACAGAACACTACCAATGATCCAACTTCCTTGAGTGAACCAGGTATTGGAGCAACTCCTGAGAGATTGAATCAACTAGAATCTGTACAGATGGTTTACCATACCTACTTGAAAGAACACATCTTGTTGTACTTCATGACAGATGGTAGGGTTTATCATATAAGGCAAAATGCCATTCCATTGAAGTATTTTGAAGAACTGGAGCATGTACTAGTCTTACTTCAAGTGGATGACAGATTGACAAGAACTGCTGCAAACTATTTGAAGGATCAGATTCAGAGACAGAAAAGGCTTTATTCTGTTCAGTCTGACAGCACATATGTTCCAAAGTACAGAGATCACAAGGATGATATAGTTGAAATGAAGCCCAACACTGCTAAAATTATAACTACCTTTCTAGTTACAGGGCTGTGGAATTCAATCTTGAGTCTGATAAAGCTTATTTGATCAGACTGGATCAGGATATAAGAAAAGCAAAGATTAATGATCTCAGGGCTGCAATCTTTCAAATTGGTGAAGATACTGCAGAGCTTAAAGATGCTAAAAGGAGGATGATTGATGAACTTAGATATGCTGAGAGATGTTTGTTGAAGAACTATCTCAGAACAACTCCTGACATCAGAGAGATCAGAAGATGAAGCCAAGTCGAAGATCTACAACTGCTTAAATTCTGATATTTGTACAGACTGAAGTTGTTATCAGAAGTTAATTATTGGTAAAGCTTTAAGGACTGTAAGTTGTAGCTATCTAGTCTAATTCTCATGCATTTGTACTTAATGTTTTTGACATCATCAAATATCTGTTAAACTTGTATATTATGCTAATTTACAAGTTGGGGGAGATTGTTAGATATATTTGATAATGTCATGGATAATATGATTTATGTTTAGTTTTCAGATCTTACTTAACAGGACAAATCAGTACTTAACTGGGAATCAGTACTTATACTGGAAGTCAGGACTTAAGGATATCAGTACTTATATTATCAGGAGATAATCATCAGAAGTTGGATATCAGAACTTAAGTGCTGAAGGACAATCAGATAAGGATAGTAGCTGATTAAAGGAAAGAAGATCGAGATAAACATAAGAAGAGATATGCATAAAGAAGGAGTTCCGTGAAGAATGGAATACTTGGAAGAAAAGATATCTGATTGATATATTTTAGGAAGCAGAATTATATTCCATATCAATTAGCGATTATCTTGTAACTGTGTAATATATAAACACAGACATAGGGTTTACACTATAAGTGTTATCATATTCGAGAAGATTATTCATGGTAACCCTAGCAGCTCTTGTGATATTTGTTCATCACTGAGAGGTAACAGTTCCATACTGTAACAGAGTTTATTATTTCAATAAAGTTTGTTTTCTGTTAATTAAGATATTAAAGTTCGATATGATTGTATTTTACACTGTATTCACCCCATCTACAGTGTGTGTGACCTAACATCCTTATATATCTCTTCAGGTACTGATAACACATTTAACTTTTCCTTCCGACTTAACGCGTCTGCTACAATGTTTGATTTACTGGGATGATAATTAATCGAGCAGTCGTTATCCTTGATCAATTCTAACCATCTCCTTTGCCTCATATTAAGTTCCTTTTGTGTGAATATGTACTTTAAGCTTTTATGATCCGTATAAATCTCAGACTTCTCTCTATACAGATAATGTCTCCAAATCTTTAAAGCGAAAACTATGGCTGCTAGCTCCAAATCATGAGTAGGATACTTCTGTTCGTGTGGTTTCAATTGCCTTGACGCATACGCAATCACCTTATCGTGCTGCATTAGAACACAACCTAGTCCCTTGTGAGAAGCATCGCTATAAATTACGAAATTTCCTTGGTCGTCTGGAAGTGACAAAACAGGTTCCGTGATTAATCTTCACTTTAATTCCTGAAAACTTTCTTCACATTTTTCGTTCCATATAAACTTTTCATTCTTTCGTGTAAGCTTTGTCAATGGTATTGCAATCCTTGAAAAATTTTGAACGAATCGATGATAATATCCCGTTAATCCCAAGAAACTTCTTACCTCGATGGGTATTCTTGGTCTTTCCCAATTTGTAATTGCCTCGATCTTTGCTGGGTCCACTTTGATCCCTTCGTTATTGACTATATGTCCTAAGAACTGAACCTCCTGTAACCAAAACTCACACTTTGAGAATTTAGCATAAAACTTCTTCTTTCTTAAAATCTCCAAAGCTGTTCTCAAATGTTCCGCATGATCATCTTCCGTTTTTGAATAAATTAAAATATCATCTATAAACACAATAACGAAGTTATCCAAATATTCCTTGAAAATTCTATTCATCAGGTCCATAAACGCTGCCGGGGCATTGGTCAATCCAAAAGACATCACTAGAAATTCGTAATGTCCATACCTTGTTCTGAAAGCTGTCTTTGGTATATCTTCTGGCTTGATCTTCAGTTGATGATATCCCGATCTTAAATCAATTTTGGAGAAAAACTTGGCTCCCTTTAATTGATCAAACAAATCGTCAATTTTGGGTAACGGATACTTGTTCTTGATTGTAAGCTTATTGAGTTCTCTATAGTCGATGCACCATCTCATACTTCCATCTTTCTTCTTGACAAATAATACCGGGGCTCCCCATGGGGTACACTGGGTCTGATTACTCCTTTCTCTAATAATTCTTGCAATTGCTTTGCTAGCTCTTTCATCTCAACGGGCGACATTCTGTACGGGGCTTTGGATACCGGTTCTATTCCAGGTGCTAAGTCGATTGCAAACTTAATTTCTCTGTCTGGAGGAAGTCCTGGTAACTCATCGGGAAACACGTCTGGAAATTCATTCACTACTGGAATATCTTCAAGTTTTGCTGGTTCCTGACTTCTGTCAATTATATATGCCACGAAATGCTCGCATCCTTGCCATAATAACTTCTTGGCTTGAATCATTGTTAAGAACTTCTTTACCTGCTTCTGGCCCTTGAACGTTACTATTCTTTCGTCTGGCATCTTCACCATTACCTTCTTATTTCGACAATCTATCTGGGCATTGTGCTTAGATAACCAATCCATCCCTAATATAATGTCAAATTCTTCTAACTTAAATGGTATCAAATCTACACAAAACTTACTACCTGAAATCTCAATCTCATAATTCCCACAAACTTGGTTAACAAATACACGCTCTTGATTTGCTAATTCCACAGTCATTATTTCATTTAAATACTCAACTGGACAATTTAACTTACTAACAAAATCTTGTGAAACAAACGATCGAGTTGCTCCCGAATCTATTAACACTTTGGCACATAAAGAATTTACATTAAGTGTACCTGCCACGACATCAGTATCCCGGATAGCATCCTTCACAGACATGTCGAAAACTCTAGCCCTTGGAGTCTCATTCACTGTTGGGGTAGATCCCATAATCCTCAATACATTACTGACTGGGGCTGGTGTCTTGCAATCCCTGGCTATATGTCCTGGCTTTCCACATTTAAAGCACGTAAATCCAATGGCTGGAACCTTCACTGCTGGATTCCGGATAGGCTGATCCTTATTTGCTGGCTCTCTTGCTGGCTGATTTTGGCACTCCCTTGAATAGTGCCCTTTCTGGTTGCATTTGAAACATACCACATTCAACTTATTACAAACTCCTCCACGCTTCTTTCCACATACTTGACAATATGGAAAAGTTAGTCTCAACTGATTAGGATGATTCACATTAACTGGACGGTTGCCCTGGCCTCCGTCGCCTGCATTCTGTCTCTTGAAATTAAAATTTCTTCGTGGCCGAAATTTGCCCTTCTTAAAATTTGGAAACTTCCCTAGTTGTGACTGACCCTCATTCCCTTCCAATCTCCTTTTCTTGTTTTCCTTCTCCTTCTGTGACATTTCACTCTCTGTCTCCGCGATCATAGCCTTCTATACCACTCCTGCATAGGTATCCAATTCAAAAATGGATACCTTCCCTCTGATCCATGGTTTCAAACCTTGCTGGAATCTCTTAGCCTTCTTCCTGTCAATATCCACATACGACGGCACATACCTTGACAATTCCTCAAACTTACTCTCATAATCTGTCACCGACATGTTTCCTTGCTTTAGTTCTAAAAACTTCAACTACATCTGATCCTGGACAAACTGATGGAAATACTTTTCTAAAAACAATTCCTTAAATCTCTCCCAAGTAATAACATATGTACCTTCCAATGTCTTCACCATCTCCCACCAATAGGTGGCCTCATTCTTCAGATAGTAACTTGCAAACTCAACCTTCAGCTCCTCTTTCACTTTTACTAAGGCAAATGCCTTCTCTATTTCCTTTAACCAAACATTTACTTAAATCGGCTCTAAGGAACCCTTGAATTCTGGTGGGTTACTGCCTGAAAAGTTTTGAAAGTTACCTGGGGATTAGTCTGTCTTTGTTGTTGTTGTGCCAGGTGAACTGTTTGTTGGGCCAAGATTTGAAGAATTTGGGCTATTGTTGGGTCTATAGGTCCTGGGTTCATATTCTGGTTTGTATCATCTTGGTTGTTATTGTTGTTATTGGGTTCTTCATTTTGGGTGTTGGTGCGAGTATTTCTTCTGGGAGGCATTTTTCTGTAAAGAATCAAACAACTTATTTAGCTTTTGAATCAAATCTTTTGCATAAAAGAAAAGTTTTGTAAAACATAAATATCTCTTTTTGAAAATAGTTATAACTAAGTAAATTGCATGCTTCTTTACAAAATATACACAGTTATGGAAAACAGGGTACATGGTATCACAGGGGTATAACTGGTGCAATAAATAAGGTAAAGTAAAACAGGTGCAATAAAGTAAATGACATTGCTGGAAAGGAAAAGGTACTGATATATATAGATCAAAAGTTTTAGCTAGTACAAGCGTAAAGACGCTTCGGAAGTAAAAGAAAAAGGGTACAACAACCTACTCACTAGTCAGCATAGCTAGTCTATAAATACAACTCAAAAGTTTACTAATGCACACTACACACTACTGCACATAATACATAACCATAACAATACTGCTCAACATCTCTATCTCTGGATCTCTGACTCATGGCAAGTCTGGACCTCCCATCTCCTGAAGCTCCTCTAGAACCCACTTAGCCCACTCCACTAAGAAATCAGGGGTGATGTCCTCATGTGTAGCCTCAGCAATCCTCATAGCAGCTGCTCTACGAAACACCTGGAGCCTCTCTCTAAGTCGTCTCTCACCACTCCCAACCTCTCTAGTACGCATAATATGTAGTAACTCCTGAATCTGACCCTGTAGGAATCGCTGCTCCATAAGGCAAGCCTCAAACTGAGGATATGGGACAGGATAAGAAGAGAACTGGAAAGGTACTCCTGTAACTGAATGGCCAGTAAAGGCTGAGTCAGCAGGCGGGGGTCCTCTGATAGGTGGCCTCATGCCTGGAGGTGGAATAGCCTGCAGTGGTACGGGCTGCAACACAGGTGGAGGTAGAATAGCCAGTACTGGTGGAACAACAGGACGTGGATCTGATGATGGCGCTCCAACTGAAGGCTCTGAGTGATCAGCTGATACGGGGATAAAAGAGTCGGCCATCGCTGCTATCTGAAATCATATCGCAATATAAGAATCTCGAACCATGACGCGAATTATACTAATACCTGTTATACCGAAGCACTCAACCTCTCGACGTTCTATCTTTCTATTCCTTACTTCTAATCCTAACCCTCTACCCATTCCCATTATCCTAGGCTTGTGTCAGTGACTTATAACCTGTAGCTCTCATACCAAACCCGTGGCGCCCTCCAAACCCGGGTCAAAAGTTTGGGGTCCACACACACACCTTATTTATAACCTGCTTATAACAATAATAAAGATAATAATAATATGCAGTGACCCTACTTACCAACTACCATGGATCGCAACAGGTTAAAGTATGCACACAAGCCAAACACATCTACTTATATTACAAACCGTTCAAATCCCAACTATTCAAACTCAGAACTGAGTATTAAACATTATTACAAACTTTTACAAACTTAAATTATCCCAAAAGAAGCCTACTAGCTCAACTTGATCAACCTGTACCCCTAGCTCTCGCGTTGGACTGGGGATCCTCGCTACCAACTGGTTCCTTTTTAACTGGAAAAGAATATAAACAACATCGCACAAATGAGCTAACTAGCTCAGCAAGTCACAATGATAAAACTGAGAATAATGATCATCAGGTGAACATGGTTATGATATCAAGTGAATAATGGATTATGATTTAGAATTGGATATTATAGTTTCATTTTAAAAACCAAGGTTAGGCTGCTGATCAGTCACGCACTAACCCCGAGCAAAGCACACAGCACTGCTCTAACTACTGGATCCAAGGCACACATTGGCCTAACTTGACCATTATATGGTCTGACCACGAATCTGGTCCATAATTTTATAAAAACAATCCAATTCTAACATAATAACAGAATAACTGGATTCATGGTTTGGGTTCAGTGCTTCAAAGCACTTGTAATATAAAATAGGACTATCAATCACTATAATATCTCGAGAAAGTTCAGAACACTTGCCTGGTATTAGCTTACTACACTGCACTCGCTTCCAATCACAATCGTCTTACTCCTCAACTACCTGTTTCCCTTTCCTACGTCTTGCCTCTTCTGCTCACATATCATAAGCATCTATCAATATTCAACTCATATGATTCTATTCAACACATACTCCTATCTACCCTTCGTTTTACCCAAATCCGATTAACGGATTGAAAGTTACGCAATAAACATGTAAACATCAAATATACAGGCCGACAGTCAACCAACAAGTCACATATAACATATAACACGTCACATAATCAATGATATATCATTTATAACGAAGTCTCGGGTCATAAATAGGCTTTCGGGTACTTAAAATAATTTTTAAAATATTTTTCGGAATTAAAACTGGTCGTTGGATCAATTTCGGAGTAATAAATAGGGTTTGGTTGGCCAATTCTGGCTTCAAAACAATTTTATAATAATTATCGAGCCTTAGAAATAATTTAGATTAATATTTTAAAACTCGAAACTATTTTTCGGATTTTTTAAATCATTTTTAAATAATTAAATCTAATTAAATAATTAATTAAAATCAATTAATAATTAATTAAAATCAATTATTAATTAATTAAATCAATTAATCAATTAATTTTTGAATTAATTGACCAATTAATCAATTAAAAATTAACTGAAATTAATTAACTAATTAATTCAGATTTATTTTTGAAATAAAAAAATAATTTTTGGAATTAAAATAATAATTTTTAGAATTTTCAGAAATTAAACTGAATTTTTTTATAATAAAAATAAATAGGAAATATGATTTTTGAATATTTTTAAAACAGGAATCCAACTTTTGCAAACCCTGGAAAGTTCAGGGACTGAACTTCATCGTTTTCAAAAGTCAGGGTACTAAACTGCAATTTTTCCAGCCCTCGCCGGAAAACAGTCGGGGTTCGCCGAAGAACTCGACTCCGGCATCCTCCCACCACCACAAACTCCAGATTACATCTACAATTTACCAGTAATCTAACTATACTCTTTAATCACACAGACAACCCCTGAATAGGCCGGAAAATAGCCTAGAAGTTCGCCGGTTTCGACGAACTCGACGTAAACTTCAACGGACAACTCCCTTCTCTACAGACCTTGTTGATTTGTGAAACTTGTACGACTGGATTGCAAATTTCACAGAGAACACAACCCACTATACCACAACATCTATCTATCCCAAAATAAGAAACCCCCAAATTTCAATTAAGAACATTCATACGGGTTATAAACCCTAATTTCACAATTCGAAAATCAAACTCAATTTTGAACATGTTATTGAACTCCAAATCAGACGTATAATATATCAAATCATCAGGAAAACAAGCTCTACAACATGCAATCATCAAATCATACAAACAATCATCCGAACAAAAATTCATATTTTTAGTAAAATTAATTCGAAAATAAATTAAAATATAGAAAATAAACCTTGATTTCTGCAGGTGTATGGATCACAGAATCTGATAGAGCTCTTCAAGACCTTCAAATCGGTTACTCGAGCTTTCCAAACAAAGATCAATAACACCTCCAAAAGTTGGTTTGATTCTTGGAAGATTATATGAATATAAGATTTTTCTCTGGAAAATTATATAATTATCTGTCTGCAAATGATTTTGATACGAAGTAAAATACGGTAAAAGGATATTTATATTTACGGAAAATTAGTATCCCGTTGGATCATTCCGGATATAAAACGGTACGTTTATTTATAAAAACTGATCCAAACGGTATCGGTTTTCGGGATAATTATCCAAATCAGTACAATTTGTAATGCGGTCTTGGTCTCAGCACCTGGTTACACGTATTACGAGGTAATAATTGTGATAATTTAATAAAAAGCTCTTGTTTATCGAAAATATGAGTTTTATTGATTTACCGAAATGTATATTGTATCGAAAATGTTGTGCCGGGACCCGCGCAGGACAAACTGTACGCCGGATCGAAAAAGTCGAAACATGGAAAATGCTCAGAATATTGCAATTAGGTTAGGAAGGAGTTCTCGGAAGAGTTTCGAGTTCTAAAAACGTAAAAAAAGATGACGTCGGTTGGTTCCCGTTTTTATAAAATAGATTTTGAATACCCGAAAAAAGATTTTATAAATTTCATATGATTCTTATAAATTCATAAATCAACATAAAAATAATTAGGAAGATATGACAATTACCTATACTTTATTTTGGACATATAAAAACTAAAATACTCAATTAATATTATTTTTAAATATCCAAACACAGATAACACTTAACAGTTAATTCACAGAATAGATACTGATCACAGATAATAATTATTTTATTAGCAAAAATAATTACACGATATATCCCGGATATTACATATTATCCATGATCTAATCATAAAAAGAAAATATGACAAAAATCAGAAAAATAAGAATCAAATCAGAAAAATAAGAATCACTGTTTACGGGCAGTAAACGATGTTAAACGCCTTACAAACGAGTCGTTGATAGCTTTATCTATCAGTTTTGTTCAGACGCTCGTTTACCTATGGAATAGGGTATTCGTTTGCGTAAATCGGACACCAGACCCAGATTTCAGCAAATCTGCAGCAGCCAATTCAGAATCTGTATCTAATATGATTCTCATAATTAGAACAAACATAAATTATGTATATATCAGTATATATACAGATTACATAATCATCTTATGATTATACAACTCACATGAATATCATATATTCAAAACCATACATATATAAGCATATTATATCAATATCAAATCATGGTGAATCACGTACATGCTCATATATCGAAAACAGTTAAACACATAAACGAATTAAAAACTTTTCGCAAGTAGCTCTGATGCCATTGAAGGGTTTTTAGCACATAAACGCAGCGAAAACGTAAATTTAATCTTAAAAAAAACCGAAACCCTCCGCAGAATCCATGCGAAAAAATAATATTTAATTTGTAGTTCAGTGTGTTTACCTTAACAAGCTTTACGTTAATGGAAAGATGGAGGTCTTTGATAACCATCCAAGAAAGATGAACGGAGATCCTTAGCAGCTGCTCCTCAAGTGTGAAGCACTCCACCGGTATCCACCAAGAAAACGTTGTAATGAAGGAGGAGGAGATGGAGAGAATTAGGGTTTTGTAAATCTTTTTGGTTGAGGCAAAAATAGGGTTTATAATAGTATATTTATAGAAAAAAATTTCAGCTGAAAATTTTCCCATAAAATATTATTATTATTAACCCTTTATTATTCTCACTAATAATTAAAACACCTTTTAATTATTAATCCTTTTTCTAAACTCTTTAGAAATAATTCTCTCACTTGATTTAATTTCCAAAAATTAAATTCTTAATTAATAATATTAAGAACCTTTTCTTAATTAATTTATAATCAATTAAATCTCATTTAATCAATTATTAAAGTTTCCAATTAATTATTTATTTCATAAATAAATAATTATCAGCCATTATAAATTAATTCCTCCACCATTAAATCATTCTCTTTTATGGTACAACCCTGTAGGTTCAATATTAAGCCGGTAGTAGAAATAAATAATAATAAAACTATTTTATCATTATTTATATCAATTCTCTAATTCATTAAATATGATTAATTAATTAATCATATTTATTCTACATCGTGAGGGATACTTCTCAGCATATCCCGACTATCCGGATAATACGAATTCACTGCTTAGAATACCAAGAACATATTCAGTGAGTAGTTACCGTACAATTAATTCCTTCTACCCTGCAATATCACGATTAAATACAAGGCATGGAACTTGTGTCAAGCCTATCTTATTTAATCACTTGCTTTCCCATTCACTATGCTTAGTTCTATTTAATGTAAATTAGAAACTCCTTTCTAATTTCATTCACTCTGGCCAGAGATTCCTGAACTAACATAAGTGGATCAGCATTGAACATTTTCTTCCTACACTGGAAGGGGTAGATCCTTTATTGATCATACACTATCTTCCTGTACAAATTCCTATACCCAGTAGAGCCCTTATAATTGTCCCTTGAGACTAAGAACTAAACCAAAGCATAGTTCAGTGTACACAAGATGACTATGATGACCTCAAGTCTAAGGATACATGTACAACTATCACTATATGAACAACTGCTGACACGTGAGTGAACTCCATCAGTTGTTCAGCTGTGTGAGTCATGTTCAATGAACTTATTCTATAATAAGCACCTACATACTAGCTATAGTGTCACCACACAAATGTCTATGAGAACACATATCCTTCATAATGAAGCAAGCATAGTATGTACCGATCTTTGCGGATTATTAATTACTAGTTAGTAATCGTACGACCAGGAACTATTTAAGTTTAGAGTTATCATCTTTTAGGTCTCATTATTATGATCTCATCGCAATCCATAAAAGCTTCACTCTAAACTGTGGTATATCCTATTTAAACATTTAAATAGATAGAGCCCGCAATAAAAACAAAACAAGCCTTTTATTAATATCAATGAAATCAAAACAGATTACATAAAAGTTATTCCTAAATCCTCATACATGATTGGACTTAGGACATATCTCTTTCAAGACCCACACTACTAACTAGCAGAAATATGCATAATATTAATTAAACAGTAAAGTACTACAAAAGATAGAATATTAAAGCTACAACCCGTAACCACAATCCCCGAATACACAGGAATGAGTTTGAACAACATCTAACATCTTTATTATTACAGACCAAAAATATTTTAAGTCAAATTACTACCAAATTTTAAACCTAAAGTTTATAATCCTTAGGGAACTACTAGTCTTACGTGCTGTTTGCTTAAAACGAACCATCTTCGGGTTTCACTGAAGGGATAACATCAATAACAATATCAATGAGCAAAATGCTCAGCAAGTGAAAAGCAGTGAATAATAATTCATCATATACTCAATAAAATGATAACAGAAATTAATCAACAATATGAAATCTCAAATAAAAGATCAAATTTCTAATAAGTGAAAGGAAATTGGAAATCTCACAACGCTATGAACAATGAGGGGTGATCATCCCACATCAAAGCTCCGAACCACATAACAAGTGATTCATAACTATTGAGGATCATCGACACACATTGGCCATATAAAACCATCAGACTCCCTGCTACTGATGTTTTAACAGTGACTGGCGCCTCATTCTTATTAGAACATACCATCCAATTCCTTTTAATAATTCATTTTAATTTCAAAGGGTTCTTGATCAAGGACAAGATAACAAGGGTTGGTATTATCAAAGTTCAAATGAGAGGATATTACTAGTGTTTGGATTTCCAAAAGAATTGATTCTAATTTATGAGGGGTTTAGGGTTCACACGATATATTAAGGGACTATTGTAGGGTATTCACATGGATAAGAGGTAATATGTGGTGAAAAGGGATCAATTCAAGTATGAAAGAGATTAACTAAATTCAAGATCTAATCATTGGGTGATGTCAGGGACTAATTAATCTTATTGAAACTATAGACATACATTCACAGGGTATTTAATCACAAGAAACAGAATTATAGAGGTAAGTTGAGAGTTCACTTGCCTGAGCTACGCTTACTGAGTACTTGAATGGAATCGTCTATGGGTTCCTTTCCTGGCCTCCTACTTAAACCTATGATAAATAGTAACCTTATTACAACTCTTGCTAACTACCCTTTCACGTATACTATAAATATGTATATACACACATATATATGTACACTTAAATTCTACCAATTATAAATAATATGCATCACAAAAACCACATAACACATAGCAAGAAATGATATGGCAATTTATCACTTAATTAATAGTACAGACCCAGACTCTATTTACGACCTTAGTCACTTAAGAAATTAACCATATAACATAAAATTATCACGACCAATACTACTAATCCTCCTTTACAGACCTCAACTCAACCTAAATTTAGTAAGGCACACTTATGCCTCACTTCAAATGACTCACAAATGTAATGCACACTATTTGACTTACCGAATGCACACCTTGGCACCAATTGTGTGCCTTGGAAAAAATATGAAGTTCTAACTTGGGAATTTGCTATATTCTGACTCCTATGATTTTTTATGACTTTAAGCTAACTTTATCAATTGGTTTGACATCAAGACCTCACTTAGAAGACACACAAATGCAATGCACTTCTCTAAAATTTCAAAGGCAACTCTAATGGTGACTCTCGGTTGTTTTGGTGGAAATAAGGTATCTCCACCTTGGGCCTTCACTCCAAACCAACTCTCAAGAGTTATTAAGACTCTAAACTGACTCTCAAAATTGGAATGACTCAAAGGCCTCACTCAGGCCTCCCTAGGCCATAAGTGGAAGTTGACACAAAACTGTTTCCCCTGAATACCAAACTGCCCTGATTTTACCAACTTAAAACTCATCGATCCAATTCAGTTACTGGTTTTAATGGCTTGTTAAGCTTCCTAAGAATTCATTATATCTATTTAGACCAATGCCCCATGAAGGCCTAACCTATGACATGATGATAATCAAAAAAAGTCAAGTTTACTCAAATCTACCCTGTCCTGAGCTGCTCTCGGGTTTGTGTGTGTGTGCCTAACCAAATGCTAGTTTTTATGCAATCTAAAGTTACTGGAATCAAGTATGAACCAATTACCAACTCTATTGATCTCAGTCCTACCAAGGCCTTGCTAAAACTCACCTAAAATGACCTAAACTTCTAGTACAAAAATCTGCCCAGCTATGACCAAATGACTCCTTCCACCTTAACTCGCTACATTACCCAAAAACAATCAACAACCAACCAAGGAAAGTACTAACATACACTTAAACCTACTGATTGAGAACATATAAGGTTCATTTACAATCCATTAATCATGAAAACCAAGTATAAAGACAAGCAAAGTAACACATATAAGGTTTATAAGCTAAAATGCATGCAAGGGTATACTAGTAATTCAATATTTAATAAAAGTATGATTAAAAAGAATGAATTTTAGTAAATAAAGTACAACTTCATAAATCACAAAATTAATACCATAAATACTATGAGATTTTAGAAATTTTATAAAATTATTTTCAAAAATTTTGAAAAAGAATATATTTTAAAAGAATTTTCTAGGATTAATACTCTAATATACAAGCCACATAAAAATATAATTAACAACTCCAAGTCACATAAGAAAATGCAAATAACTTGATTTTAATCCGCTATTATACGAAATATGATCCATCGTCTAATTACAACTATTATACTTATTATCTAATCGCAATAACTCAAATATTATTTAATCGCATAACGAAATTTTCTTGCGTACGCTTATAAATAATCTAACAATGTTCGCAATGCCACACAACGAAGAATGTATACGAACATATTGGATTCACATAATTTATGACATTGAATACACAAATATTATATATCACAAAACAAAATAGTATATTACATTCATATCAAATATTTACAGGCATTACAGTAGTAATCCTTTTGGAGTTTCGTGGAGAATGTTCTCCACCTACTATGTGATCTTAGTAACATTTGTAGTACTTCTATCAAGGATTTATGTAGCCTTGTATTACTTTCATCAAGGATTTATGTGGCTTTTATAGTATTTTCCCAAGAATTCTAATCGGAACTATCTACTCTTCAATATATATATTTACTTTTATTTGAAAATACTTTAAATTCAGGGTAATTATGAAATATGTGACTGATTTTGGGTAATTATGAAATATTCCGGGTAATTATGAAATAAGGTATCATTAAGCCTGAATGTGAACTATTCAGGGTAATTATGAAATATGTGACTGATTTTGGTAGTAAAGAATTGTCAATTTAACAAGCATTACAACCATGTTTGGTCATATATAACAAATATTTATGACAGCAAATAGTCATTCTAGCATATCAATTTTGACTGCAGATGGTCAAATCACGTTCTAACAAGTGACCGGGATCGGTCAATATATAATGCGACGGAAGGTAGTCAAATATGATTTGTGACTGAAACCAATCATTCATTGTTATGAATGAAACTGGTCACTTTGGTTCCTTAAGCGGGAAATGAAAATTTAAATTGAAATTTTTGGTTCCTTAAGGGGAAATGAAAATTCAAACTATCTGAAATTTCAAAATTTTAGAAAAATACAATGTGACTGTAGTTGGTCATCATTGGCCTTCATTAAAATGACCGTATTTAGTCAATTGGTTCTCCTAGTTTGGACCGTAAGTCTATTTTCGACGGCCTTAAAAGTGACTGTGGGGTTTCGGTCATTTTTATGTAAAAAATGACCGAAAATGTCACTATTACCATATTTGTGACCGGGATTGTAACACCCCCAGATCCGGGGTCGAGGATCCGGGTCGTCACGGTCTTTCTTTCCACAATATCACTTCACTTAATTAATAATAATAACCTTATGCTGTGACCCCACACTAACACACACCACAACCCGTTATAGTCTCAGAGATGAAATTTAAATAAGTACAAGTCTTTGAATCCACAATTTAAAAGTTATTACAACCCAAAATGATTACTTGATAAATTTACAGTTAATTGCCATTATCTGCCACAAGTTATAATTATACATAATTGATTCTCAAAAGTAGATGGTCTGATCTACAATAGATCTACCTCTGCAGCTATAGCAGCTACAACATCAACGGGAAGACGCGGAACGCTTCCCACGCGCTTGCGCTGGGTCTGCTGGAGTCTGGCCATCTTTCCTAACTGTTGTTGTGTGATGAAGAAATAAAGCAAGGGTGAGCAGCAAGCCCACCAAAATAATATGTATAATGATTTACAATATATGAGCCTACTCATAATACTCATGAAAGTCTTGGTCAAAAGAAATGAACCAAGTTGATATCTTAATGCGATGAAGTCGCAAAATATTCAGTATATATACATATATACTTTTCAAAATATTGGAAGTCCTCTTCCATGCATAATATACACAAAGTCCCAGTGTATAACTGTATAAAAATATCGTTGCAAGGTGATCTCATATATCTAACCTTGTTTCAACGTTTTTCTGAAAATCTTTGTCATACATAAGACAATTATTAATTAGATATAAGTTTAAAAGATGAGGTTACCAAATACCCCAATATACTTATATCTTTCCCAATACTACTTGAACTACCACCGTTCAAGTTATAATCAGTTTCAAAAGTTCATCACATAGATGAGACTACAAGACAAGATTTGAATAGATTCAATCTTTGAAATATTATTGAATGAAATAAAGTTACGAGATACTTTATTTAGTCCCGATATATATATATCCACATATATATATCTCTCTTAAACATTTCCTGGAACCACTGTTATGTAAAGTATGAACAGAGTTTGAAACATCCAATAAATTTTGGAAAGGAAAAGAATTTTGGCATAAACCAGATATCTTGCTGATCAGGCAAAGATACCCATTAGTAACCTTTTCTACTAGTAGATGGACGAATTCCCCACTGGTCATCACCCTGGCCGCATTAGGACCTATGCTGGACTGCCACTCAGCCACTTATGCATTTGATGGACTCCCACTGAGCCACTTACACTATCATGGACGCCCACTGAGCCCATGTTGCTTATGCCGACTCAATAGATGGACTTACTTCCCGAACGTTGGGTAAATAATCAATTCATTTACCAAAACTGCAACCTTGTTGCGAATATAAAATACACCACAGAGCCGGATTCCCCAGGTTTTGAACGAGTATTTAAATCCCCTTTAAAAGGAAGATCTTAAATATAAAAATGAGTTTTGGGATCCGCTCTAACTTTTAAAAATCATTTTGAAGACTCGAAAACACTTTAAAGAGTGTTTGGAGTAAAGCTGATTTAATGAAGTAAATCAGTCCCCAGAATATTTAGAAAATGACTGAATATTATTATTTAAATAATATTCCCATAAAGAATAATCTTTTATAAAAATAATTGAAGTAGAAGTTTTAAAACTTATACTTGAAACGAGTATTAAATAACCAAAGATATACTTATATGAAAGTATTATCTTTATTTGAATAATCGAAAATAAGTTTGATTATTAACACCTTATTCTTTAATAAAATAAAGAATATATTTCAGCAAATAATCGGAGTCATAGATCCTCAAATGAATATTCAAATAATATTCATTAAATAATATAAACTGAGTCATAAGCCTTCGAATGAATATTCAAATAATATTCAATAAATAATATAAAAGAGTCATAAGCCCTCGAATGAATATTCAAATAATATTCAGATAAATAAATAAAAGGAGTCATACGCCTTCGAATAATATTCAAAATAATATTCATTAATAAAGTAAAAGGAGTCATAAGTCCTCGAATGAATATTCAAAATAATATTCAATAATAAAATAAAGTTAAAGTTATCGAATAAACCTTATTCGATTAATAGTTTTAAAAACTATATCCATATATATATATATATATATATAAATAAATATATATATATAATATACTCGGGAACATCGACTCCCGGTTTAGAAATATGTTTACCTTTTATCCCCTATACTAAGGGTATACGCAACTACTTGCTTATTTCTAGCATAGGTATTATGCAACTATAAGCATTGAAATCAACAGATAGATAACCAGATTACGAAACAGACATGCATATATACCATATTAGCATGCTCCAACATATCGCAAAATTTGCTAATAACAATCATGCAATATCACAAGATAATGCATATACATATATTTACATCACAGCAACAGTATAACGGGTAGAAAACTTGCCTGAGCGACTGGGGGTTACGAATGGCTCGGGACGAGTCTGGTAACCTATAAGCAACAAGTAAGTTGGAATTAAACCAAAGTCACTTGTAAATCTATACTTTAACTAACTTAGACTCTAACGCTCGTTTTGCGCTCACTGATTCGCTTAAGTCACTCGGGTACCCTCGGCTCCACCATTTTTAATAATTTAACCTTTATGAGTTTTAAGGCGATTCCTTCGCGAGTGTCTTACCAACTGCCTAACACTCTTACCATAATTGTTTCATACATTAATTAATCCTTTTTGGTCTTTAACCTATGTTTCAAAGTAAGGCGAGGGGAAATGTTTCGTTCGCGAAATGCCGTTACTTGAAACGGTCGTTTCTCCTAAACCGTGCATCGGAATCGAACGAACTACATATCAAAACGAAGCTCGTAACATGAGCTATCTAAACATGGCAGTGGTCATAATCTAGCAGGGGGTTCTCGGGTCCTAATGTTATGCACAAAAACAGTCTAAAGAAAATCGGACGTTACGACGGCTATGTTTACGCGATTTCCCAAATTCAAACCATTCAAAAACCATCACAATTCAACCTCAAATCAATCATACAACCAACATCCATCCAAACCACATCATAACAGCCCCAACCAATTCAAGTTTAACATTCATACTTATGCCTAAGCTTAACTTTAACCATACTTAAGTTCTTTTAATCAAAACAACAACATTTACTAATCCAACAACATCCCAAAACTCACTAATCTCTACATACACAACCATCAAGCCTCTCATGAACTAAAATACTCATATTATGCTCTTAACATTCAATAACAAAGCTTGGTTAAGAGATTATACCTTCCTTGAAGCTTTTTAACACAACACAAGAGCTTTGAATGCCTAAAGAACCTTGATCCTTGCTTGTATAACCTTAATCTTTCATAAAAATTCAAGAAAACTAAAGTTATTTCTTGAAGGTTACTATTCACCATCTTCTTCCTTGATTTATAGAAAAAGATTGGCTTGGAATTAGAAGCTTAAACTTATAGGAAGTATGTAACTATCCATGGGGAAGCTTAGATAATTACCTTGCTAAATAGTAAGTGGTGGAGCTTGGATCTTCAAATTTTAAGAAATGGGCCGAGAGCTAGCTTGGGAAGAAAGATATTTTTGTGTTTTGTTTGATGAAAATGAAATGATTTGCTTGGTTGGTTGATTTTTGTGTTGTTTTTGGTTAATGACTTAATTAACCTTTTATTTGTGTGGTTATAAACCAACCACACCTCCTCCTTCCCTATGTCATGCTTGTGTCACCTTGCACATGTCATTATGCTCCCACTTGTCCACACCTTGTGGTTTGATGATGTCACAATCCCTGGCTTCTTGTACAAGCTTGTCTCTTGGTCACTTATTTATTTTACGGTTCGCTTATCTTTCGTTCTCGTTTATCGTTTGAGGGATCATACCCGGGATCTTATTACTTAGGTTCCCTTAACCTTTCTCAATATATTATATTCCTTTTATGATCCTCTCCTATAATCCTTTAATTTCAATCCTTTTTATCCTGTTACCTTATACTCAATTCTCTCCGTATCTTGTGAATTTCCGGGAAAAATCAAAATGTTCGGAATTGGATTCTGACGATCTTTACATACACTTATATACCACATAGAGTACTAATAATATCCCATAAGATCAATAACAGAACCCCTACATAGCGTGGCATGAAAAGTTTTCTCGTTCAGCAAAAACACTATTCATAAGGGTTTCAAAATTTCTCAAAAATTGGGGTTATTATAGTCTCCCCTCCTTAAAAGGATTCCGTCCCGGAATCAGATAGAAAACAAATGGGGATACTTTCTTAGCATTACACTTTCTAACTCTCGAGTCAATTTTCCACATTGTGGTTCTACCACCAAACTCTGCCTAGTTTGATAATCCTTCTCCTAAGCACTTGTTCCTTTTCACTCTATAACCCTTCATGGTTGCTCCATATAGGTTACGTCGGGTTACATATCTATGCGCTCATATGCCCCTATTTGACTGGCATCCGAATTACACTTCCTTAACATTGATACGTGAAACACGTTACGACCTGCTACATGTTCGGGGTTAGGGCTAGCTCATATGCTAACTTCCCAAACGTCTTAATATATCCAAGGGTCCAACAAATTGTAGACTTAGCTTTCCTTTCTTTCCGAACCTCATCAATCCTTTCCAAGGGATACCTATAACATTACTAGGTCCCCTATTTCATACTCTTTATCCTTTCGTGTCAAATCAACAT
Organism: Apium graveolens; assembly: GCF_009905375.1. NCBI lineage: Eukaryota > Viridiplantae > Streptophyta > Magnoliopsida > Apiales > Apiaceae > Apium > Apium graveolens. The sequence goes on from NC_133651.1 coordinate 158,863,421, forward strand.
ACTTATCATGTCCATCTTGGGCTACTACCAGCCGTCCTCTGATTAGATCTATCATATCCTTGGTCCTTTGGACTACTGCGGGTCCGAGCATCTTGCGCTCTACAACTTCATCCTAACATAAGGGAGATCGATATTGTCTTCCCTCAAGGATCTCATAAGGCGATATCTCGATAATGACATATGATCTATTGTCGTAAGATAACTCAATCCGAATTAAGTGATCATTCCAAATTCTTTCAAGTCTATTGCACAGACTCTCATTATAGCTTTTAGCATTAGAGCTTTTGCTTCTCACTACCCATCTTTTTTTCCAGTTCGTAGTCGCTACTATCTTCCGTTCCTAATATTATACTGGTTATACTTTTGCTCGTTAGCGTTCTATAACCTTTTAATAACCACATCAACCTTAGTATCACGAATGTGTTCCCATTCCGCATACTACCACCACTTTATTACTCCTTTTTCAGTTATTTCTATTTTCCAAAATTTGATCAATCAAATAGAAGTAAAGGAATTTGTTGAGAGATCACTATGATCATGAACACTTGTTATATTGCATAGTTAGTACAGAAGGTGGCCAGCCTTTAGTACTTGACAAGCAATTAAATAATAGCTGGTATCTACTCGGCTTCTATCACACAGATAGATAGTCATTCGGCAATACCTCCCCTTTTGGAAGGGTTGTTCTTCTCAGCTTACATGAAATGAAAAGAAGAGAAAAGAACGAACTGAAGAGAATTGTATATATGAAAAAATATACTGCCACAAAATATCTGGCTTGGAACCTACCTCTGAACTATAGAGGTTTGTTATAGGAGAACAAAACATATACGTATTTATATCAGCATCAAGCATTATAGCCTCGTATTTCCCATGCCTAAATATTTTCGCTATCCCGTCCATCATTCTATGGACCCACACTCTTCCTTGAGCTTATACATAATCACCTTTGAAACTCCCTCGACATCGAAAATCGAATCTGGGATCTCATTCTAGACATCATCGTTACTTGAATTCTATGCTTGCTCCGCAACCTTCCTCGTATAATAATACGACTCTCTATTGATAAGAAAGAATAATTATTCACTAGGTAGATACTCTACTTAATTAGTCTATCAATGATAACTTATACACTACCACTACCCGATTAGTGGTACTCAATCTCAACACCCATTCCAATACAACTCTCACGGTTGTAATCAGCTCATTAATCGCAGAATCATTACTGCCTTACTATGGTCCACCACTGACCTACTGTAGTCATTCATTTTCCATGAAGTCTTAATAACTAACCATACGGAGTCCATACATCTCGTATCTAATTCTCCTAAGGAGTTAACATAACCACCAATCACAATTCATGAAGAACACTCCAAACTCTGACGTACTTTCATGACATGAAGCAGATAAAATTTGCAGAAGAGTTTCGCTCAAAGCAACGATAGCAGGTTAATACCATTCTTAATCATATGCCTTCAATAGAAGACTTAACTCAAAGGTTTGTTTAGTCCTTTTTGAACTATGGTCCTGGCTTATCTCAAGATAGTATCTTCTGAGATAGATAGCCCGCTCATGGCGATTACACGAATTAAACCTTTACTAACTACTATTACGGTTGGGTATTGCACAGTCATCAGAAGGAATGTCAATCTTCCAAACCATAATACAACCTTCACAGTTTTAACCATCATCACTGTATTCCTTTGGCACAAGTGCCTATAATTATCCTCTTACCTTTAAAGTGTCGGCCACCTCTTTGGCCTTTCCTGATAGTACAATTTCCTTACAGTCAATGTCATTTTAACCACCTCCAAATAATTTTCTACCTCATTTCAATCACAGCTTATGTGAAGATGTTTTCCTTAAAATCTGATGAGTAAAAAAAAAATCACCATTTTTCCATAAGTTATTGCCTCAGTCTTTAGAGGTTAATCACTGTCACGACTGACTCTCAATTATACTTAGAACATCTTTTATCTTAAGTCCTAATTGCCTAGAACAATTTCAACCTTTACTGGTTCGATCCATACTTTCTCGTGGTTTAACACGTGCCCCACTTGGCATCATTATAATTACGTCATATTTCCTTTATCCCCATTTCTATTCTTGAGAATTTTGAATATTACCTTTTTCCTTATAAAACCTCTAAGGTTATCCTTCAATCGTTCCTCCTGTATTCCCTAGATACAGGGCATATCACAATACCATTTACTAATAGTAGAACCATTGTCTATATACTTCTGCAAAATTTCTCCACTGATTCTTAAAGGTTGTTGTTACCTTAACCCTTTCCCAATCATACTGTCAAAACTCATACTGTCCCTATTAAGGGTGACATGCCAACCTTTATGCAGTCCCCTAGGATTCATTTTAAGTTACCAATGTTCTATCCTTAATTCCACCTTTAAAAGGTACCTGCATCCTTCCACGAATAAATCAAGTCATATTTCCTTGATAGATTATCATATTCATCATTCCCACCTCGATAGTCTATACCTAACTTCACAATAACATCCTTATTCAAATTGAGGTCAATCCACATGGCCTCCAAAAGATAAAAATGGTTATCCGCTTTTCTTTCCTGATTTGGTAATGATCACATGGATGATCTGGAAGATATTTGTCGTGTTCAACGTGAACTTCTTCTTAATAAATCCTTATTTACTTTTGTTGTTTATCTCAACAGTCATCTCAATGTTGGGATATCTTTCATACCTGGCGTCTCCCTTTCTGGGTATCAAGCCACCGGTCTTACACTTCACATTCTTGAAGGTCACTTCCTTCATCCCATTTTCCTAATTTCTTACTTCCTTGTCTCCTCAGTCTATCCGCGTCTCATATTTAACCTTCGAACTATCTCAAGTTTTCCTCAAATCCTCCCAACTTACAGGGGATAAAATATATGTATCTCTTATGCCTTCACCCAGCAATTTTAACTCATGGTGAATCACCCTCATCCTGATGATTACATACTTTTTCTATTTCTATTGCTACGAGTCTTTAGGGTTTCCTCATACCCAATTCCTTTATCATTCCTCAAACTCTATTGCCTCTATATTCCTTTCCACTTCAATTCCTTTTTATTTTCCTTTCTCTTATCATTATTTCATGAACCAACACAACATAAGCATTGATTTCAAACATCCCGTCATTCTGGATTCGTGTCCTTAGAACGAATCTTGACAACTTTTACAACTTAGATTCATAATTCATCATACTCGTCCGCCTTTGTTCTGGCTCTAAAGCTTTTACACTATCTCCTTATCTTTGGGGAATTACTTTCCCGAAACAATTGACTGAACTTAAATCAGTTTATTCTAACCTCTGGCTCCGTGCCTTTCTTGGTCTTTCACCAGCGGGTGGTCTCTCTCTTAGGAGGGTAAGTGATAAAAACAGTCTTTTGAGATTCGTCAATCATTTAGAATCTCAAATGATTCTTATATTTCCTTTAGCCAGGCTCTTGCCTCGACTGGGTCAGCTTGTTCCCTGGAACTCTGAGAGCTTAGCAACTTAAACGTCTTGAAAGAATTTCTCACCGCATTGTTTCCTCAAGGTGGTGGTTGGGGATAATAGTCTAAGTTCTGTCTAGACAGGTCCATGAATTGCTGTATAGGAGTACCGTCTCGGGTCTCCTTTCCTTACTCGACTTTCTGTTTCCTTAGTATGAAATGTTTCATCCTACTCCCCAGAATTGGGGTCATCTTTTAATTTAAAATCCTCATTTTCCACTCCATTATGTCATGGGTTCCTTCTATCTTGATGGCGACCTCCCTGACTATCGCGTTCAGGGTTTGCTCTAAATCTTATTCCTCAAACTATGGCTCTCATCTAAGTTCTCATCCTTACACTCTTGAACTTTCGGAACCCAAATTCTATAGGAATACCTCATTATTCCCTTATCATCTTTCTCGATATTAATCTTTTATCTAATTGTTGGCTCTCTGCCTTCATTCATAACTTTTTCTGGCACAATATGATCTTTTCCAATAATTCGGGCTGTATTGCAATCTCAAACAGCTTTTCGGTACCGGCTCCGGTTACCTTCACTTCTATTTCCATTTTCTCAAAATCTCTTATAAACTCTCCAAAAGACATTATCATCTTGAGTCTCTCCTTTTTACTAAGGGCATCAGCCACCATATTGGCTTTCCCCGAATGATAAAGAATCTCCCAATCATTATTCTTGATTAGCTCTAACTGCCTCCTCTGGCATATGTTGAGCTCTTTCTACGTGAAAATGTACTAGAGCACTTATGGCTTAGGTAATTCTCGCACTTCTCTCCATACAAGTAGTGCCTCCAATCTTTAGGGTAAAACTATTGCCACAAGCCTAAGCTCATGGGCGGGGATATTGAATTTCATATTACCTTAATTGTCTTGACGCAGACGCGATTATCTTGCTGTGCTAAGAAGCACCCTAATTCCTTATGCGAAGCGTCACTTACAAATCACAAAATCTCCTTTTTCCATCCGGCAATGCCAGCATAGGGGCCATCACCAACCTCTGCTTCAGTTCTTGAAAGCTGTTCTCGCATTTCTCTGTCCATTCGAACTTCTCAGTCTTACGAGTAAGCCGCGTTAAAGGGGCTACTATCTTTACAACTTGAACGAACCTCCGGTAGTGACCGGCCAATCCTACCTCTGGTAGTCGACCAAACCATGGTCATCAATTCCTCAGTGGTCCTTTATTCATTCTTGTCAGGATCCTCCATGGGATCCTCCTCAGCAACTATCCCTTCTAGGACAACATCCTCAACCGCTACATCCTCAATATCAACATCATCCGGTCCTGCATTAGGACACTCTATCGGATCCACAATCCGATCTCCAATTAGTAATAAAACATCATCGCGCTGTTGTTCCTCAACCTCAGGGTTCGGAGTCCCGCTACTCTATACGATAACGAACTACGCTTCTATCGCTACATTTATAAGGGTTCCCATAAGGGTTTTAACTGTCAGTACTACGTTAGGTAGTCCGACTATGAACTTGGCAAGAGTTCTTATTATCTTAGTGAACTTATTATCTTAACGTCCCATCATCTCTGAGGTTTATAACGCTTAGCTCTGATACCATTTCTGTAACACCCCCAGATCCGGGGTCGAGGATCCGGGTCGTCACGGTCTTTCTTTCCACAATATCACTTCACTTAATTAATAATAATAACCTTATGCTGTGACCCCACACTAACACACACCACAACCCGTTATAGTCTCAGAGATGAAATTTAAATAAGTACAAGTCTTTGAATCCACAATTTAAAAGTTATTACAACCCAAAATGATTACTTGATAAATTTACAGTTAATTGCCATTATCTGCCACAAGTTATAATTATACATAATTGATTCTCAAAAGTAGATGGTCCGATCTACAATAGATCTACCTCTGCAGCTATAGCAGCTACAACATCAACGGGAAGACGCGGAACGCTTCCCACGCGCTTGCGTTGGGTCTGCTGGAGTCTGGCCATCTTTCCTAACTGTTGTTGTGTGATGAAGAAATAAAGCAAGGGTGAGCAGCAAGCCCACCAAAATAATATGTATAATGATTTACAATATATGAGCCTACTCATAATACTCATGAAAGTCTTGGTCAAAAGAAATGAACCAAGTTGATATCTTAATGCGATGAAGTCGCAAAATATTCAGTATATATACATATATACTTTTCAAAATATTGGAAGTCCTCTTCCATGCATAATATACACAAAGTCCCAGTGTATAACTGTATAAAAATATCGTTGCAAGGTGATCTCATATATCTAACCTTGTTTCAACGTTTTTCTGAAAATCTTTGTCATACATAAGACAATTATTAATTAGATATAAGTTTAAAAGATGAGGTTACCAAATACCCCAATATACTTATATCTTTCCCAATACTACTTGAACTACCACCGTTCAAGTTATAATCAGTTTCAAAAGTTCATCACATAGATGAGACTACAAGACAAGATTTGAATAGATTCAATCTTTGAAATATTATTGAATGAAATAAAGTTACGAGATACTTTATTTAGTCCCGATATATATATATCCACATATATATATCTCTTAAACATTTCCTGGAACCTCTGTTATGTAAAGTATGAACAGAGTTTGAAACATCCAATGAATTTTGGAAAGGAAAAGAATTTTGGAATAAACCAGATATCTTGCTGATCAGGCAAAGATACCCATTAGTAACCTTTTCTACTAGTAGATGGACGAATTCCCCACTGGTCATCACCCTGGCCGCATTAGGACCTATGCTGGACTGCCACTCAGCCACTTATGCATTTGATGGACTCCCACTGAGCCACTTACACTATCATGGACGCCCACTAAGCCCATGTTGCTTATGCCGACTCAATAGATGGACTTACTTCCCGAACGTTGGGTAAGTAATCAATTCATTTACCAAAACTGCAACCTTGTTGCGAATATAAAATATACCACAGAGCCGGATTCCCCAGGTTTTGAACGAGTATTTAAATCCCCTTTAAAAGGAAGATCTTAAATATAAAAATGAGTTTTGGGATCCGCTCTAACTTTTAAAAATCATTTTGAAGACTCGAAAATACTTTAAAGAGTGTTTGGAGTAAAGCTGATTTAATGAAGTAAATCAGTCCCCAGAATATTTAGAAAATGACTGAATATTATTATTTAAATAATATTCCCATAAAGAATAATCTTTTATAAAAATAATTGAAGTAGAAGTTTTAAAACTTATACTTGAAACGAGTATTAAATAACCAAAGATATACTTATATGAAAGTATTATCTTTATTTGAATAATCGAAAATAAGTTTGATTATTAACACCTTATTCTTTAATAAAATAAAGAATATATTTCAGCAAATAATCGGAGTCATAGATCCTCAAATGAATATTCAAAATAATATTCAATAATAAAAAAAGTTAAAGTTATCGAATAAACCTTATTCGATTAATAGTTTTAAAAACTATATCCATATATATATATATATATATATATAAATAAATATATATATATAATATACTCGGGAACATCGACTCCCGGTTTAGAAATATGTTTACCTTTTATCCCCTATACTAAGGGTATACGCAACTACTTGCTTATTTCTAGCATAGGTATTATGCAACTATAAGCATTGAAATCAACAGATAGATAACCAGATTATGAAACAGACATGCATATATACCATATTAGCATGCTCCAATATATCGCAAAATTTGCTAATAACAATCATGCAATATCACAAGATAATGCATATACATATATTTACATCACAGCAACAGTATAACGGGTAGAAAACTTGCCTGAGCGACTGGGGGTTACGAATGGCTCGGGACGAGTCTGGTAACCTATAAGCAACAAGTAAGTTGGAATTAAACCAAAGTCACTTGTAAATCTATACTTAAACTAACTTAGACTCTAACGCTCGTTTTGCGCTCACTGATTTGCTTAAGTCACTCGGGTACCCTCGGCTCCACCATTTTTAATAATTTAACCTTTACGAGTTTTAAGGCGATTCCTTCGCGAGTGTCTTACCAACTGCCTAACACTCTTACCATAATTGTTTCATACATTAATTAATCCTTTTTGGTCTTTAACCTATGTTTCAAAGTAAGGCGAGGGGAAATGTTTCGTTCGCGAAACGCCGTTACTTGAAACGGTCGTTTCTCCTAAACCGTGCATCGGAATCGAACGAACTACATATCAAAACGAAGCTCGTAACATGAGCTATCTAAACATGGCAGTGGTCATAATCTAGCAGGGGGTTCTCGGGTCCTAATGTTATGCACAAAAACAGTCTAAAGAAAATCGGACGTTACGACGGCTATGTTTACGCGATTTCCCAAATTCAAACCATTCAAAAACCATCACAATTCAACCTCAAATCAATCATACAACCAACATCCATCCAAACCACATCATAACAGCCCCAACCAATTCAAGTTTAACATTCATACTTATGCCTAAGCTTAACTTTAACCATACTTAAGTTCTTTTAATCAAAACAACAACATTTACTAATCCAACAACATCCCAAAACTCACTAATCTCTACATACACAACCATCAAGCCTCTCATGAACTAAAATACTCATATTATGCTCTTAACATTCAATAACAAAGCTTGGTTAAGAGATTATACCTTCCTTGAAGCTTTTTAACACAACACAAGAGCTTTGAATGCCTAAAGAACCTTGATCCTTGCTTGTATAACCTTAATCTTTCATAAAAATTCAAGAAAACTAAAGTTATTTCTTGAAGGTTACTATTCACCATCTTCTTCCTTGATTTATAGAAAAAGATTGGCTTGGAATTAGAAGCTTAAACTTATAGGAAGTATGTAACTATCCATGGGGAAGCTTAGATAATTACCTTGCTAAATAGTAAGTGGTGGAGCTTGGATCTTCAAATTTTAAGAAATGGGCCGAGAGCTAGCTTGGGAAGAAAGATATTTTTGTGTTTTGTTTGATGAAAATGAAATGATTTGCTTGGTTGGTTGATTTTTGTGTTGTTTTTGGTTAATGACTTAATTAACCTTTTATTTGTGTGGTTATAAACCAACCACACCTCCTCCTTCCCTATGTCATGCTTGTGTCACCTTGCACATGTCATTATGCTCCCACTTGTCCACACCTTGTGGTTTGATGATGTCACAATCCCTGGCTTCTTGTACAAGCTTGTCTCTTGGTCACTTATTTGTTTTACGGTTCGCTTATCTTTCGTTCTCGTTTATCGTTTGAGGGATCATACCCGGGATCTTATTACTTAGGTTCCCTTAACCTTTCTCAATATATTATATTCTTTTTATGATCCTCTCCTATAATCCTTTAATTTCAATCCTTTTTATCCTGTTACCTTATACTCAATTCTCTCCGTATCTTGTGGATTTCCGGGAAAAATCAAAATGTTCGGAATTGGATTCTGACGATCTTTACATACACTTATATACCACATAGAGTACTAATAATATCCCATAAGATCAATAACAGAACCCCTACATAGCGTGGCATGAAAAGTTTTCTCGTTCAGCAAAAACACTATTCATAAGGGTTTCAAAATTTCTCAAAAATTGGGGTTATTACAGGGATTAGGCGGTCATTTTTATCAGTTTTTCTTGTAGTGCAGTTTGTTGTTTATTTTGCACTTAACATAGAACTAATAGAGAGTGATTTACAATATTAATCTTGATGACCATACCATCTTACCCTAACACCTAAACTACCTTACACCAATTATATAGCTGTTGTTTGTTTTGCACTGAACATAGTGTTAGAAAATGGAAATTTGAGAACACATGTAATATGTCTTCTTGATGTAATTTCCAGTTAATAACAAGTGGATGTTGTTCCTTGCTATAAGGACATAAACATTCATATTTGGATCTAAGACATTTTCTTAGTGAAATCCATGTAAAAATAAGAGTAAGAATGCTTATTTGTATAAGAGTTGTTTCAAGTGGATGTTGTTCCTTGCTATAAGGACATAAACATTCATATTTGGATCTAAGACATTTTCTTAGTGAAATCCATGTAAAAATAAGAGTAAGAATGCTTATTTGTATAAGAGTTGTTTCGGTTTTAGCTGAGAAGCATATTGTGAAATTTATGTAATGTTCAGGACCTAAGGGTAGAGGTTCAGGGCCTGATGATGTACTGAAATAAGTTTCTGAAATGTTCAGGGCCTGAGGTTGGGAGTTCAGGACCGATGTTATGCTGAAAAACGTTTCTGAAATGTTCAGGGCTTGGGGCTAGAGGTTCAGGTCCTGAGGTGCTGAAAAGTTTTGATTTGTTTAGGGCCTGAGGCTTATGCTCAGGCCTGAACTCGAAGCCAATTGCTAAAACTATATAAACATGTTTTGTATAAATAAGTATATTATATATTTATATTTGAGTAAGGATTATTATTATTTTATTATGCTCAGGGCTTGAACTGGAAGCCAATTGCTAAAACTATATAAACATGTTTTGTATAAATAAGTATATTATATATTTATATTTGAGTAAGGATTATTATTTTATAATAATAATAATTAACACTAGTACAAAAAATTCTTTATGCATCGCACTTTTAGAATCGGTTTTATAGAGGACCGTCGCCTAAATACATAATTTGCGTCGGTTTTGGCATTATCCAACGCCTAAAGTCATTTTTGGGGACGTTGCGTCGGTGGTGTAATTAACCGACGCCTAAAACGCTTAAAGGCATCGGACATCAAAATGCCGACGCCTAATGGCTTTTTCAGCGTCAGTTATTTTACATCTAACGCTGTTGTGTCTACTTCTAGCCACGGCGTAATTTAAACCGACGATTTAGTGACACTTTGTGCTACGGCCAAGTTTCAGCCGCCACTTTAAGGACAACAAACCTACGTAAAGCTCACATGCGCGCTGTCAATTTTTTTTATTTTACTTTATTTACTTTTATTATTTCAAAAAAAAATCTTTAGCTATATTCTTTTAAATTATTTTTATATATTTTTTATATTATAATAGGTTTCGAAGAAAAACCTCACTAAAAGTTATAAATTTTAAATATTTTGTTATCTTATAATTTATATTTTACTCTTTAATAATATTTATATTTTTAATGTAAATTATCTATTTTTAACTTCATTGTTAATATAAAAAAATGGTGTAATAATTAAATTCATTATAAAATATTACAAATAAAATAACTTTTTCTTAATATATGTCTGAGTGGAAATTATTATAAATTTTTTGTTCTATAACAATATATTTTTCGTAAATAGACGTTTAAATAAATATTTTAGAGATTTATTTTAAAAATATGTTTGAATTGAAATTATTTGTTTAAACTAATTGAGCCACTACCAAAATGTGTAGTTAACAAAATATAAATACAATATTGATGAACCCACATACTATTAAAATTTTCAGGTTTGCCTTTAATAATATTACCAGTTTAAAACCGACGCAGTGCATATATTTTGTTTTATATTTTTTAATTTTTTTTATTTTAAATTGAATTATGTTTTTTATATTATATTAATGTTAGAGTTAAATTTAAGTTGATCGGTTATTAATAGAAGATTGTTATTTTATTGAATAACATTGTTAAAGTTACTTTTGGAAAAGATTAGCGGTTTTGCTAAAAAGGGTAACATATTTTATCTAAAAAAGATAACAGCTTATTTACTAATTATCATATTATATTTTTATTTTATTTATTGTATTATATACAATTGATCATGATATCTTTGAAAAGTGAAGTGTTTTATTTGGGATAAATAAAAAAATAACATGTTAGAGTTGAAAAAGTTTATTGATATTTTAGTTGGCAAAGTAGTCTGTTAGTTATAAATGATAATTATTTTATGAATGGTATATATAAGCGCAATTAGGTAAATTCAGTGTATACCAAAAAATAGACATCTTATCAATTTTTTTTAATATTTTGTCATTAATATAATCCTATATATTAACATATATACCTTACCATGTATGAATACATTTCTTAATATTATACGATTTGTAATTTAATTTGAATTAAAAAAATTAACAGTTTAAATATATTGGTTTAAGACATGTAAAAAATCATATAAAATGTTAAATTGAACCCCTTAATTGTAAAAATAGACAAATTGTGTTTTGAAGATAAAATTTTAAATAAAAAATATAATCTTTCTACTTTTGTAATAAAAAATCTTATGATTACATAATATAAATTTTTTAATATAAAAAATATGTAACTAAAATAATATATAAAAGAACGTCGGTCTCTAATTTTTTAAATATAGTTTCTGTAAATAACTTCCATTTAGTCCATTACACGTTGAGGCTTACCCACGCTACATCATAAATTACACTGTTAGCTTTTTTCCCCAATTCCCCAATCTCGAGTCCATACAACTCTCACTCGTAATCTATACAAATCTGACTTGTAATTTTGTTTTTTCTTTTGCTTATATGTTGTATGTATGTCTTGTCTCTTTTCCTTGGCTCCTAGGCATAGGTACAGATTATACCTACGTATGTCTATGTTACATAATCAAAAAAAGATGCGGTTATATTAGATAAAGATATGAGGTTTCTTTTCTCAAATCTTGATATGACATCTATGTTAAAATTAAATTGATTCTCAAATTTGAAACTGGCATAATTTTTTATATATAATCCATTCTCCTTAAGACTGACCAGAGAGATTTTACTCTAATCAAAAATTTTCTCAATTGAAAACCCGATAATTCTGTAAAATATTTCTTAAGCACAGAATTAATTAATTTAAGTAGATACCAACATATTTACAGTTTTTAGAATTTTAAGATCTAACATTTCTCAAAACCCTGTTCTCAATGGGCCGGTTTTGTGCAATTACACATAACTAAGTCAGAGACATATAGGCACCCTGCATCAGCTTCCTCTTTCTAGAAGATTTAGTGTAGCCTGATAGGATAGGAATCTGGCAGAGCTTGGGATCACGGGCTATGTCAACCATCTCAACAATGCTAAGTTGATAGGTTATAGGTTAACAAAGGCGCACCTTTTCCTAGAGCTCTCTCCTCATAATAGTTTAACATCGATAGTTTATGGTTGCCCTAATTTATCTTTTCTCTTTTAAGCTTCTCATTCACTTGAATTTTGTAAAGTGCAAATGTTATTTTTTTTATGTTAACATTCAGCTGTTGTATTAGTTTACATCTTCAAATAGAAGAAAGAAGTTTCACCTTATAAGGTCACCATGGGAGCGGAAGGTCTAGTTCATCTTTACGAAAGTGGTCATTGAATGTCTGCAAATATGTTGTTCACCAAGAAATTTGAGCCTCAGGTACCTTCACATTTCATTTCGATGACTTATCTAATTCAGTTTTTAACAATATATATATATAGGTGATAAAACTGCATATCCTATTTTTTATACAATTTCATCCGACTTAAATTCAGATTTTTGTACTTGGGATTGATCATATTTCCCATTATAGTTTTGTTGTATTTAAGGGGATTTGTGATTTTGGGCTTGCAAAATGGCTCCCAGAGCACTAGACTCACCACACATCGTGTCAACATAAGAGAATACGTTGGGTTTCTTTTATATGTCTTCTCTTCTATAGGTTTCATTAATTATTCATATCAACATGAATTTTAAAATATTAAATTACATGTTTTTCAATAACATTTATAAAATTTAAAATATGAGTTGAAAGATATTCAAGGCTGACTTAATTTGTTTTTTCTCAAAATTTTTAGAACCTGTTTATCTTTCTTGCAGAATGCTGTTGTGCTGTAATATTTATTATTATCCTCTTCCCCTGTTTCTTGTCTATTACCATTACATCAGAATAGCTACTAATATGTTTATATATATATATAGTCTACTGGACAACACTCTTCTTAAAGCGTAACAGTTTGTAAACTAAATTCAGGTGTGTAACTATACTTTTATAACGGTCTCCTAGATAACTAATTAGATGCATTTTAAAAAGAAATAAAATATTATCCCTCATTTGAAATTACCTTCTTGTGAATTCTTGACTCAACATCTACTAGTGACGTTTTCGTGGGATTGTAGGAAACATATATGAACCTACATATGATGTTTATCTTAAAAAAAAATATTTTGCCTATGTTTATAGCTAATTTGGATAATTGACATGTATCTACCAAATAATTTTAAAAAATATCACCATGGATTATTTTTTGAATCCAAGTAGACGTTACACAGGTTTACGCTATCCAGTTAAAACCTTTTTGTTATTTATAATATATTACCTTGAATCATATTCTTTAGTTTCACGTTATCTATTCTATTCATCTCCAGGCTCCAATGGCTCTGCATTGCGTTAAAAGAGTGGAAAACATTTGATTTTAGGTGCTAGTAGGGAAATTAGTGATTACCCGAAAAATTTACACCATTTTGATGAGATTATGTAAGTGTCTATTCTTATGTAAAAGATTGCTTACCATAACCTGTGGGAAGATGTGTTCTTTCGGACCTTAAGATGTGCAGAACTAGTTAACTCGTCTAATATATGATCGTAGAAACAAGTTTAATCTATTATGGATCTCCTTGTACTTGATGGACCGTATCTAGGATCGGTAAACGTGCTTAACCATTTCGTTATTCTTCTAAAGAACATATAAATATTTTGTTGTAGACCTGACGATGACACCATGACACGGGGATTATGTCAATGTAGGTTAATGTCATCATGTTGCAACCGGAATTGGTAATCTGGCACGGCCAATCTACATAAATGAAATAAAGACTTAAGTTTTGAAGAGGGTGTCATATACCGGAGAAGTGCATGCATGTTCTTCTGTAGACTTAATTTTTTTATATGTAAAAAAAATTAAATTGAATTCTTTTAGATTTATTATAATTAGATTTTTGATCAGATGTGTTATGATATTATTTTTTGGTTGTGCTGGATGATTGTGTTTGTTGTATATTTTATTGTTGGGTTATTGGTATATCTAACAGGAGGTCATGGATATCAATAAAATATTTTTTTTCAAAAACAAATAACTTTAGGTGTCGGGCATTTGAGTTGCGATGCTAATAACATAGGTAATACATGTCGGCAATTTTAAGAACCGACGCAATAGGTTAGAACAATAAGCCATGATTTTTAATAAAATCGACACTTATGTCAGGATAATATGCCACAGTTTTTAAGAAAATCGACGCCTTTTATAGCTCCATAGGCGTCGGTCAAAGGTACTTTAGTGTCGGACATTTTGCCGTTGTTTGTAAAGTTTAAGCGTCGCCTACTTAACCGACACAAAAAGCCTAGACCTATAATGTCGCCTTCATAGACTACGCCCAAAATCCGTTGCCTCACCCCCATTTTGACCGACGCTAAAAGTCATTTATGTACTAGTGTAAACTCTTATGGAATATATAATAGATGAGATTACATACGTTACTTTTGTGGTGAAGACAAAAAGTTTAAGTGTATGAAAATCTGAGAGGGAGATAAATTGGGAAATATAGATAGAAACCCTAGAACATCATCTCTCTAGTTCTCTCCCACATATACATACATATATTCATTGATTTTCTTGGTGAATTGAGGTACCGATCATTGTTGAGCCTTCTCGTATCTGTGAACAGATCGTTCTGAGTTGTTTTATCCTGTAAGTGATATTGTGGCAACCCATCACAGCGTAAGTGGGGAAATAATCTCTTCAATAACAGTCAAGTCTTCTCGAGGGCTTGGCGACTCAGCTGATTCTCTAATTCTGATAAAGTTTCATAGAGCTAAGTGATTTTCTCCAATTTCTTGTCAATTCGGTCTCTAATTATTTATTGTTTGTGCCTTTGTGTATGTTTCGTTACTTGGTCAAATTTGCATATTCTTGTTAATTTGTTATATATAACTGTCCCATTATTGCGCGTATAGTAATATTTCCAGCAATCTTGAAGAGATTATCTTTGTTATATTGTTAATTAGCAAGATGGTTAACGAAACTGAAGTTCCTAAGACAGTTGAAACTGTATCTGGTTCACGTGGTACCGTATCAATTGATTGGACTACGTACCATTTTCCCCATCCAATTGATTTATCAGGTATGCCTGATAAATTCAGTGGTGGAGTTTCTTTTTCTTGTTGGCAGAAAAAGATGAAGCTCTGGTTAACGGTTCAGGGTTTATAAGCAGTGGTGCAGTATGATCCTCCTGTGTTTGATCGAGAGTATACTGATTCTGCTAAGGCTTATGCTTTATGGGCTGAGAAGGATGGGGTGGCTAGGGCAGCCATTTTGGCAGCCTTGGAGAACACCTTATTCGATGTTTATTCATCATATTCCTATACTGCTAAGGTCTTATGGGATAAGCTGGACCAAACCTACAATACTGATTCTCAAGGACTTGAGAACTATTCTGTGGCTAGGTTTCTTGATTTCAAGCTGGTGGATGGAAAATTCATGACTGAACAGGTTCATGAGTTTGAGATGTTGGCTCATGCTTTGGGTGAGTCCGGTATGGTCTTTCCTGAGAAGTTTCGAGTTATGTCAGTGATTGAAAAACTCCCGAAGTCATGGGAAGAGTCTACTTTCTCCCTGAAAAGACAGAAAGGAGAGATCACATGGACTAACTTAATGTTGGACATCTCTGTGCAGGAACAACACAAGTCCAAACAAGGACATGTAATGCCTGCGGAATATAGGAGCTCGAAGGTGAATGTAGTGATTGTAAGATAGAAAAGAAAGGTAGTCACTAAGAAGGCTAACACTAAACCTGACAAGAACAAGGCTAAGAAACTGTTGTGCATATGTTGTGTACTTGATGATTACATAAACAAAACACCTAAGTAGATTTTACTTAGTGAAATAATGTAGCACTGGACGGATAAGGATTATAGTCCCGACGGATAAATTATTATAGTCCCAACGGATGATAACTTATTATCCATCGAGTGAGTAGCTTATGTAATAATGAGTCTGTAGCACATTTCTGCATACACCTTTGTATACATTCTGTAGTAGCATATAAGTCATGTTGACTTTAACTAGATATGCAGAATAGGTTGATTAATTGTACATAGATGATGTCTTGTAATTCTGCATAAATGAATTGAAGTCAAGTGCCAAAATAGCTACTGACGGATGATTAACAAAGCCATCGACGGATGATCAAATAACTATCAACGGATGTTTAATATAGCAGTCGACGGATGATCAATGAAGCCATCAACGGATGATCATAAAGTCGACGGATGATCATGTACTCAACGGATAAAGAATTCAAATATCAGTTGACAGTGACAACTGGTCACATGCGTCGAAGTGTATGCAAATGGAATGAGGAAGCCTATTAACTGGGTAATAGAGAACAAAGTAACAAAGCATTAGACCCGATAGTTTTTATAATGATCCTGTCTTTTGACTTTGTAATCTTGGTTATATATATAAACCAAGAAGTAGCAAATAGAAACTAAGAACTGAGATACAAAAAGTGAGAAACATCTGTAAGCAGAATTATTAGCATTTCTCTGTATTCTCAGTAGTTCTTATTTGTAAGCAGCTGTGAGTATTCTTGTACACAGAGTTCTCTCGATATAATATATATCTCTGGTGGAATTGTTTAAATCCACCAGAAAGTTTTTAAAGACTCTTGTTTTTAATTACTTGTGTTTTGATTCACTTAAGTTTTTGTTCCGCATTGTGCTAATCAACACGCTTATATTTATATTCGAGTTTGAACATTTTTATTTTAAGAAAAAGGTTCAAGAATTCCATTCAACCCCCCTTCTGTAATTCTTGCTATATTGTTAAGGGACTAACAATTAGTATCAGAGCAAGCTCTTAAATTATAAGGAGTTTAAAGATCAAAACAATTCAGCAAGATGAACAAGAAGGATGTTGGAGTCAAGATTCTTTTTCTAGATAAAGATAATTACCATCATTGGAAGGTGAAGATGCATCTTCATATACTTTCTCAAGATGAGGCCTATGTGGACTGCATAGAAAGAGGCCCTCATGTTCAAATGAGAGCTGCAACAGGAAACGAGCCATCAGTCCCCAAGCCAAGGCATGAATGGTCTGATCCTGACATTGAACAAGTCAGGAAGGATAAAAAGGGCATGAATATTCTGTTTAATGGAGTTGATGCAGACATGTTTGACAACATTATCAACTGCAAAACTGCCAAGGAAGTTTGGAATACTATACAGATAATCTGTGATGGCACTGAGCAAGTTAGAAAAAATAAGATGCAGCTCTTGATTCAGCAATATGAGCATTTTTACAATGAGGAAAGTGAGTCACTCACTGATATTTTTAGTAGGTTTCAAAAACTACTAAATGCTCTCAAATTGCATGGAAGGGTCTATCAGACTAAAGACTCTAATCTGAAATTCCTTAGATCTCTTCCAAAGGAATGGAAACCAATGACAGTCTCATTAAGAAACTCACAAGATTATAAGGAGTTTACTTTGGAGAGACTGTATGGCATCCTAAAAACCTATGAGCTTGAAATAGAGCAGGATGAAAGGATGGAGAGAGGAAAGAAGAAAGGAGGATCCATTGCACTAGTTGCTGAGTTGGAAAAGGAGAAGGAAGTGAAGAATGAAGCTGTTGAATCAACTTCAAAGGTCTGTGAGAACAAGGGCAAGGGGCTTGCAGTAGAAAGTGAAGATTCATTAAGCCAAGATGACATGGAGGACATTGATGAGCACCTAGCATTTCTTTCCAGGAGATTTTCCAAACTCAAGTTTAAGAAGAACTTTGGAGCAGCCAAGCCAAATAGAAACATGGTGGATAAGTCAAAATTCAAATGTTTTAAATGTGGCTTAGCAGGGCATTTTGCCAGTGAGTGTAGGAAGCCAGATCCCATTAAGAAAAAATTTGAGTCTGTGGATTATAAGCAAAAATATTTTGATCTACTCAAGTAAAAGGAAAGGGCTTTTATTACACAAGAAAATGACTGGGCAGCAGATGGTCTGGATGAAGATGAAGATGTCAGCTATGTCAATCTAGCCCTAATGGCCAAGTCTGATGAAACAGAGACAAGTTCCTCAAGCAATCAGGTAATTACTACAAACCTTGCACATTTATCTAAAGCTGAGTGTAATGATGCCATTAATGACATGCCTACAGATTTATATCATTTGCGTGTTACACTTAAGTCTCTCATTAAAGAAAATGCTAAAATCAAAGAAAATAATTTGTTTTTAAGTGAGAGGAATAATATGCTTGAGTCTCAGTTTATTGATTTTGAGAAATTAAGAATTGAGTGTAAGATTGATAAGGAGGAATTAACCGAGTCCTTGAAAAAGGAAGAAATTTTAAAGAAGCAGCTCGAGCGTGAACAAGAAGTGATTAAAGCATGGAAAACATCCAGGGATGTTAATGCTCAAATCACCAAAGTTTAAGGAATCGAGTCTTTCTGTACTGAAGCCTGAAAAAAGAACAAAGAGAAACTAGAACCTAATTTGGTAGATGATCTGCTAACAAATGTAGACTCGACGGATGATGAGGACTATCTGTCGGATAACAAAAAGTGTTATCGGTTGAATGATGAAAATCCTCATCCGTCGGCTGTGAGCAAGCCCATTAGCAAAGCCAAACTAGTTAAGCTGAATGAGAAGTATGGGTCTATTACCAAGAATTTTGTTTCAGGAGAGTCAAGTCAAGTTAAGAAAGGGAAAAAGGCTAATGTTGGTCACATGACTGTTAAACAGTTAAGTGACAGACTTGAAAAGATTGAGGTAAAACAGAGACTAAAAGGAAAAACAATAGGAATGGTAAAGTAGGGATTAACAAACACAATAACTACACACCTGATAAATATGCTCCCAGAAAAATCCGTGTCAAGTGTGGTAGTGTAAATCAGCTGTCTGTTAATTGCAAATCTGCCATGCCTACTTCCATGTCTGTGTAGCCTCAATTTCCTAACATGAATGCCATGCCTCCCATGCCTGTTAATGCTATGTCTACACAGAACATGAATGCACAGTTTGCTAATATGCCATTTGCACCTAATCCTTATTATGCTGCATACAGTATGCCACAAATGCCATTTAGCATACCTTATTGGAATAACATGTTTACCCACAGCATGCCATTTCCTGTTAGTCATAGTATGAATGATAATTCTGTTGCAATGAATGGTTTCAAAGGCTCAACTCAAATGACTAAGAATGAATCTGAAATTCTTAAGTCAAATGAAATAAGGCCTAAGAAACAGAAAAAGAAAGCTAACAAGGCCAAGGAAACTTGGGTACCAAAATCAACTTGATTTGATTTTGATGTGTGCAGGGAAACAGAAAGAATCTTTGGTACTTGGATAGTGGTTGTTCAAGACACATGACTGGTGATTCTACCCTGCTCACAGAGTTCAAAGAAAGAGCTGGCCCAAGTATTACTTTTGGAGATGACATCAAGGGTTATACTGTGGGATATGGCTTGATTTCAAAGGACAATGTCATCATTGAGGAGGTTGCCTTAGTGGATGGTCTCAAACACAATCTGTTGAGTATCAGCCAGCTTTGTGACAAAGGCAATTCAGTAACCTTCAACTTGGAAGCCTGTGTTGTTACCAATAAAAGAAGCAACAAAGTGGTTCTCACTGGTGTGAGAAAAGGAAATGTGTACCTAGCTGATTTCAACTCATCTAATGCAGAATTTGTAACTTGTCTTCTCAGTAAAGCAAGTCAAGATGAAAGTTGGCTATGGCACAAGAAGCTATCCCATTTAAACTTTAAGACCTGAATGAGCTGGTAAAGAAAGAACTAGTAAGAGGCATTCCTCTAGTGGAGTTTTCAAAGGATGGACTGTGTGATGCCTGCCAAAAAGGGAAGCAGATTAAAGCATCATTCAGGAAGAAACTTGATTCAACAATTGAAGAGCCTTTGCAACTGCTTCACATGGATTTGTTTGGACCAGTCAATGTATTGTCCATCTCAAGAAAAAGATTTTGCCTAGTAATTGTAGATGATTTCTCAAAGTTCTAGTGGACATATTTCCTAAAGTCTAAAGATGAGGCTAGTGAAATCATCATCAATCACATAAGGCAAGTCAATAATCATCCTGATTTCAAGGTTAGAAGAATCAGGAGTGACAATGGAACTGAGTTCAAGAATTCAGTCATGAGAGCATTTTGTGAGGAAAATGGGATTCTGCATGAGTTTTCAGCAGCAAGGACTCCACAACAGAATGGAGTAGTGGAAAGGAAGAACAGATCACTTATTGAAGCTGCAAGGACAATGCTTGAAGAATCTAAACTGCCTACATATTTCTGGGCTGAAGCTGTAAATACTGCATGCTACACTCATAATATTTCTCTGGTTAATCAAGCAAGATGCATGACTCCCTATCAATTATTCAAGAACAAGAAGCCAACTCTAAACTTTCTTCATGTCTTTGGCTGCAAATGCTATATTCTGAGAAATCAAACTGATCAAAATGGGAAGTTTGATGCTAAAGCAGATGACGGAATTTTTGTTGGATATGCTGTTGGTAAAGCATATAGAGTCTACAATCTAAGAACCAACATTGTTGTGGAATCAATACATGTTGTGTTTGATGATAAAAAGATTGAAGGACTGAAAGATGGAGATTACCATGAGAGCCTCAAATTTGACAATGTGGAGATGGTTAGTGATGACAGTGATGATGAAAGTGATCAAGAGAATGTATCTAAGGATAATTCAGATAAATCTACCACCAATGAAGCACAAAACTCAACATCTATCGAGTTGCATAATGCTTCATCCGTCGGAAGGCAATCTGTGTTATCCGTCGGGAGACAACCTACTTCATCCGTCGGTACTCAAAATTCACCATCCGTCGGGTTATCAAAAGGAGCAGGAAGTCAAGACAGATCACCTATAGAAAGTTCTCATTTCTCAAATCAAAGATCCACAAACTCAGGGGGAGTTTCAAATAGTCAAAACTCAATCACACATCAAGACAACAATGAGATCTCTTCATCTAGAGCTAATCTACCTCAACAAAGGAAATGGACAAAAGATCATCCCTTTGAGCTCATCATTGGTGATGTTTCTGCTAGAGTTCAAACAAGAAGAGCAACTCAGGAAGAATGTCTATACAGCAGCTTTCTTTCCAAGGAAGAACCAAAGAAGGTAGAAGAAGCTTTATTGGATCCTAATTGGATATTAGCTATGCAGGAGGAGCTAAACCAATTTGAAAGGAATAATATGTGGAAGCTGGTACCCAAGCCTAAAGGAAAGAATCCAATAGACACCAAGTGGGTATTCAGAAATAAGATGGATGAAAATGGCATAGTTGTAAGGAAGAAAGCTAGATTGGTTGCTAAAGGCTATTGTCAATAAGAAGGAATAGATTTTGATGAAACATTTGCTCCTGTTGCAAGACTTGAAGCCATCAGAATCTTCTTAGCCTATGCAGCCCATGCCAATTTTAAGGTCTATCAAATGGATGTCAAAAGTGCCTTTCTGAATGGAGATTTGGAGGAAGAAGTATATGTCAGTCAACCTCCTGGTTTTGAAGATCCAAATTTTCCAGAACATGTCTATTATCTTTTGAAAGCACTTTATGGACTGAAGCAAGCACCTAGAGCCTGGTATGACACTTTATCAAAGTTTCTTTTAAAAAATCACTTCACAAGAGGTACTGTAGATAAAACTTTATTTTTCAGGAATGTTAATGGCTCTAGTATACTTGTTCAAATTTATGTAGATGATATTATTTTTGGCTCTACAGATGAGAAACTTTGCAAAAAGTTTGCCAAATTGATGCAAAGTAAGTATGAAATGAGTATGATGGGAGAACTAACTTACTTTCTTGGTTTACAAGTTAAGCAAGTTAGTGATGGAATATTCATTAGTCAAACTAAATTTATTTTTGGTCTTTTAAAGAAGTTTGATCTAATGGATTGTACATCTGCAAAAACTCCCATGGCCACAGCAACTAAGCTTGAATTAAACACTATTGAAAAGTCTATGGATATTTCAAGTTATAGAGGCATGGTTGGCTCACTTCTGTACTTAACAGCTAGTAGGCCAGATATAATATTTGCTACTTGTTTATGTGCTAGATTTCAGGCTGATCCTAGAGAATCTCACTTAATAGCTATTAAGAGAATTTTCAGATATCTCAAGGGAACACCAAACCTTGGCATTTGGTACCCTAGAGATTCTGGTTTTGATCTAACTGGTTATTCAGATGCAGATTATGCAGGGTGTAGAATTGATAGAAAGAGTACAACAGGAACCTGTCAATTTCTAGGAAACAACCTTGTGTCCTGGTTCAGTAAAAAGCAAAATTCAGTTTCTACTTCTACAGTTGAAGCTGAATATATTGCTACTGGCAGTTGCTGTGCACAGATTTTATGGATGAGAAATCAATTGCTGGACTATGGTTTGCAAGTTGAGAGGATTCCAATTTTCTGTGATAATACAAGTGCAATTGCCATCACTGAAAATCCAGTACAATATTCAAGGACAAAGCACATAGATATTAAGTGCCATGTCATAAGGGAACATGTAATAAATGGTACTGTGGAGCTTCATTTTGTTCCAAGTGAGAAGCAACTTGCTGATATCTTTACCAAGCCACTGGATGAATCCACGTTTTCAAGGTTGGTGAGTGAGTTAGGTATGCTTAATTACTCTTAAATCTATCTGAGTTATTTTGCAAGTTGATATGTAGCCAGAAATTTAATTGATTTTTCAGTCCTGGATAAAATTTTGGCTAAGTCAAAATTTACATCTCGATGGATGACCCTTATCCATCGAGTTTGGTCATCCGTCGACAGACAATTTGCTAATAAAAATCAATTACTTTTCTAGAATATTTTATGACTCGACGGATAACAGTTTATCCTCATCCATCGAATTATCTTAATCTCAGCCGTTAATTCCCTGTACATTATCCATCGAGTATACTTACAGTTTGTAAGCATTACACGATGGATAATGGGTGGAATTTTTACAGTTTATTTTTAAACGGCTATTTTAGGCAATTTCTATTGCTTAATTTATTTTACTTTATTATTTTTATCAGTTATTTTTGAGATAGTATAAAAGCTTATTTCATTGCAATTATTTTCTTTTATCATTCTCAAATTCAACTGCTCTAATTTCATTCTCTCTCAAGCACTTACTCTCCTTCTCTTCAATGTTTTATTCTCTAAACAATGGCACCTGTTGTAAAGATTATGTCTCAAACTGGGTACATTTATGAGAAGAACAATTTCACTGCATTAGTTAATAAGGGTATTCAGCAATCGGATGACTATCACAAGATGATGGACTTTGTGAAGAATTGCAAGCTAAATTATGCCATGCTGGAAAAACCCACAATCTTCTGTGAAGTTATTGAAGAGATGTGGACCACTGCTACCTACAACTCTACTGACAAGACCATTACTCTAACCATCAAAGGTAAAGAATTATGTATCAATAGTGATGTGATAAAAGCATGTTTCAAAATTCCTGATAACAATGTAACTTCACCACACAATGACACTGATATCATAAATATGCTTAATTCCATGCACTATGCACTTCCTACTTCTAAACTGAGTGATATTAGGAGAATGGGTCTTAGGAAGGAGTAGAGTTTCTTGTGTGATGTTGTTACAAAGGTTTTCTCAGGAAAGATCAGTAATTTTGATTCAGTGAATATTTCCATGCTTAACATGCTATATATGATAGTTACAGATAAATTTTATAATTTCAGTGACCTTGTCTTGTTTGAGTTAGGCTTTAAATTAGGTGAGTTAGCTAAAAGAGGTAAGAATATGTATTATGCTAGATTTCTTATTTAATTGGCTAACCACCTATATGAAGAAATTGTGCTTGAGAACCCTAACAACAAACTGGATTGTTGGGTTCAAGAGAGAAGGCTCATTGCAGATTTGAACAGGGCCAATCATCACAAGGATGTGCCAATGTTCTACTTTCATGTAATGCAGGTACCTCAGGTAAGTGAGGTAAGTTCATCCATCCCTACAACTATTCCAACCTCCACAATTTCTTTGAGTTCAGGAGTAGCTATGGCAACTGTGCCAATGACCAAACAGTTGCCTACCAAAGCTACCAAACCTATAACTATTTCCAAATCCAAATCAAAGAAAACCCCTTCTGGTATCTCTCAAAAGATGCCAGTTGAAAAATACACCAAAGCTAAAGAGGGGAGTGTGAAGGAGGGTAAGTTAGGTGAGGGAAGGGGTGAACATCAAAGAAACCCCAAAAATAAGGTTGGAGAGTTGAGTGAATCCCAGCCTAGCCACACTCCAGTTTCCCAACAAACTGCAGTGCTTAAAAAGGATATAAGCTCACTTCTAGCTGCATCATCCCAAAAGGATGTAGTTATTGAACAAAGCTCTCAACCAAGAGCACAGGCCAAGAGGGTTAGGGACACAAGCTCACCACAAACTTATACAAGAAAGAAGAAATCTAAAACCTCTGGGGATGCACAGGATACACACACAGTGCAAACTGGTGCTAAAGACATAGTCACTGCACCTTCTCAAGTTCAGTTTGATATGGCTCCAATAAATGTGGAGTCACAGCCAAAATCTCTAGTTATAGAAGCACCTCAAACACCATACTCACCAACAAATTCTCTGGATGTGAATATGATAAACACATCAATTCCTAATTCCCCTTCTTTGACTCTGTTGGGGAAGCCAAAATCCAGTGCAAGTGAGCATCATCTTTTAGATGATTTGTTGGCTCACTTGCCAATTCTTTCAAAAACTGTTATGTCTTATGTGCCTAAAATTTCTTCAATTAGCACAGAGTCAACAATAGTTTCTCTTCCCACCTCATTCATTTCTACTCTCTTGATGAATATTTCTCATCCATCGAGTAGTGATTGTATCCTAACGGATAAGCCTGACAGCAGTTATCCGTCGGATAGCAAAACCACTCACTCGATGGATATCATTCATCCGTCGAGTATCTCTGCACAACTTCAAACTTCAATTATTTCAAGTGCAGAAGATTTAGTGGTTGTACAGTCACTCTTAGGATTGAGAGAGCAGAGTGTCTTGAGTGAGAGGCTGGGTTACTCCCCGGCAAAAGGAGAGAAAATGAGTGAAAATCTGCAATCCATTTCTTCAGGATTGGCAAAAGGAAGTGAGAGGAGTCCCACCTTAGTAGGTGAAGGTGAGGGTGTGAGGGTGGGGAGCCAGGGTGAGACCCGGATACAACAAAAGAGAGAACATGAGAGAAAAGCAGGTACAGAGGATATAAGGGTGGATCCAGCCATTGCTCATGAGTCAATGATTGTGGATAATGCAGAAAAGGAAAGACAATTTCAGCAACATTACAAAGTTGTAATTGATAACATTTCCTTGGATGCTGACACTTTTACTCATCCTGTGTCAGCCTATCAACTATTGGCTGCTCAGGGCAATGAGGAGGCAGAGAAGACTTTAAATCTAGTACATACTTCAGAATCTCTACAAAGGGATAAAGCTACTGTCAATTTAATGCCTTCTACAGCTGGTGAGCCATCTGAAGAATTTGGAGTAAATTCTAATGATGATGACTCTGTTTCATTTGATGGAAGCATGAAATTAGGGGGAGATGATGGCCCAAGTTCCATACCAGATCTACCTGAATGGGTATTGACAAAGGAGTCTACGCCAGGACAATTCAATGTATCCTTAGTCAAACAAATCATGTCTATTCAAAAGGCTATTCAGAACACCTCAAATGCTGGTACCAAGGCTATTCTTCAAGCCCACTTAGATTCTCTACATCTCATGAAGCTACAGCAATTAAGACAGGATCTGAGTGTGGATGAACTCAAAAAGGATATAGCTGACTTGAAGACCTACAATTCTGAGAAGCTGGATTCAATAATGCCCTATGGTACCATGTAGGATCTTCTCCTGAGACTGAGAAGAGAATCAGATGCTGAAAAGAAGCTGGCCAAATTGGAAGACAGAGTTCAAGTAATTGAAAACTCTGTGGCCACTATTCTTCAAAATCAATAGTCTCAGACCAGTCTTCTAATGCAACTGGCTAAAGCACAAGGCTTGACTCCTCAACTTGATGATAACAAAAAGGGGGAGAAAGGACCAAGTGAGGGGGAGAAACTTCAGATACAAATCAGTAAAGTAATTGTGCCTTCAATTACTGTCTCAAAGCCACCAGTTGCAGATGGTATATATCTGATTCAAGCAGCAGCAGCTAACTTGAAAGTTGCTGAGAAAGAACAGTTGAGTTTGGTAAACTAGAAGAAGATTGATAAGGAGATACAGAAAAAGTTTGAACTTGTCAAGGAGCCAGTTAAGTCAGCCATCCATCACTCTCAAGTCAAGCAAATTAGTGTGAATGAGATGAGCATGAACTATCTGGAAAGAGGACAATCTTCCTGCATCAAGTCTCCAAAGGCTGAAATGATTCCAAGGGAAAACTACTCAAAATCATCCTTGAAGAACCCCTTGGACACTGTGTATGAGACACCCAAGCCTGATGAGAAGAAGCTTCTGTTAAGATCAATTGTCTTCTATAAAGATCCAGCTGATTCAGTTTCTAAAAGGAGGATTGCTAAGATTTTCAGAAATAGGAAAGAAATTTGTGTGGTGGCTGGACACCCTCAATTTGCTCAAGCAAAGAGAGAAGAAAAAGCTAGATTGAAGCAGGAGAAGAAGCAGGCTGCTCTAGATGCTAAAAAGGCTAAACAAAAGAGAGAGAGTAGATTGGTATCTTGGCCAAGCTACATGCTGTAAATTCATCACAACAAATTCCCTCTCAACCATATGAAGCAACTGAATCAAGGAAGCAAGTTGAAGAACAGAAGAAATCTCTAAGAAAGAAGCAATTGGATAAAAGAACTAAAAGGAAACTGGATATTGTTGACAAGGAATTGGAAGATCAATTTCCTAAGGAATCCACACCAGCTACAACTCTAGCATCAAAGCCCTCTGTGGTATTTGAAGACATAAAGGTGGTGGATCCCTACAGAAAAATTCATGGTGAACCTATTGTGCCCAAGGATGAGCCAATAGAATGGGAGAACATACCAATTCCAGACTTCAATCTACCAATCCTTAGCAAGCCAAAAAGGACAAAGTCAAGAGCAGTCAAGAAAGTGAAGCTGTCACCTCTAAAATCCAAGTCTGTAGTTAAAGCTCAGCCCAAAGTCAATAAGGGAGACTACTTGTACTTGTGTGACATCAAAGAATTTTATGATCTAAATCTCTATCTGGATGAACTAGATGAAGTAAGAAGTATTGATGCATACAGGAACCTACCTGAAAGGTTAGTGTTCAAGTACAAAGGAGGAAAGGAGATTCAGTGGCCACTTCACAGGATTCTTCAAGAGAGCCAAGCTGTACTGATTAAAGTTTATTCATCTTTCAAGAATAATTTTGGGTTCAATATCACTGCAACAAGACTAGTATTGAAGAAGATTGAATAACTAAGGAGTGTCAGAGCTAAAGATGCACTCCCAAAGACTTTTATCATCCCATACACAGGGAGAAGAGTGCATCTAAGGCCCTACTGGCTGATGGAGTTCATAGATGACAAAGGGGTGAGAAGATTCTTTAGATTAGAAGACCAATTGAGCATCTCCAGCAATGAGACTCTCTTGGAAATGCAAGAAAAGCTAAATCCCTCAGAATCTGGTGAACTGGAATTCCACAGGCAGCTCCAAAATCAGATTGATGAAAACAACAGAAAGCTTGGAAGAACATCCAGACCTTCAAGAAACTAGAAAAATCTGCTCAGGCTAGGGGAGCATCTTGAAAATGACTGTGAGCTAAACTTTGTACATTTTGATTAATTGAAGCACTTTTCAGTATTATCTACTTTTCCTTAAAGCTGTATGTTTAGGGTGTTTTGTTATCATCAAGTATCTCTTAATTTATGGCTACAATTCCAGTAGACATAAATTGGGGGAGATTGTTGTGCATATGTTGTGTACTTGATGATTACATAAACAAAACACCTAAGTAGATTTTACTTAGTGAAATAATGTAGCACTGGACGGATAAGGATTATAGTCCCGACGGATAAATGATTATAGTCCCGACGGATGATAACTTATTATCCATCGAGTGAGTAGCTTATGTAATAATGAGTCTGTAGCACATTTCTGCATACACCTTTGTATACATTCTGTAGTAGCATATAAGTCATGTTGACTTTAACTAGATATGCAGAATAGGTTGATTAATTGTACATAGATGATGTCTTGTAATTCTGCATAAATGAATTGAAGTCAAGTGCCAAAATAGCTACTGACGGATGATTAACAAAGCCATCGACAGATGATCAAATAACTATCAACGGATGTTTAATATAGCAGTCGACGGATGATCAATGAAGCCATCAACGGATGATCATAAAGTCGACGGATGATCATGTACTCAACGGATAAAGAATTCAAATATCAGTTGACAGTGACAACTGGTCACATGCGTCGAAGTGTATGCAAATGGAATGAGGAAGCCTATTAACTGGGTAATAGAGAACAAAGTAACAAAGCATTAGACCCGATAGTTTTTATAATGATCCTGTCTTTTGACTTTGTAATCTTGGTTATATATAAACCAAGAAGTAGAAAATAGAATCTAAGAACTGAGATACAAAAAGTGAGAAACATTTGTAAGCAGAATTATTAACATTTCTCTGTATTCTCAGTAGTTCATATTTGTAAGCAGCTGTGAGAATTCTTGCACACAAAGTTCTCTCGATATAATATATATCTCTGGTGGAATTGTTTAAATCCACCAGAAAGTTTTTAAAGACTCTTGTTTTTAATTACTTGTGTTTTGATTCACTTAAGTTTTTATTCCGCATTGTACTAATCAACACACTTATATTTATATTCGAGTTCGAACATATTTATTTTAAGAAAAAGGTTCAAGAATTCTATTCAACCCCCCTTCTGTAATTCTTGCTATATTGTTAACAGAAACCAAAGGCGAACAAACCATGTTGGTCTTGTGGACAGGTTGGTCATGGGAGTAGGGATTGTCCAAGTTAGAAAGCTAAGAAAGATGGAGTGGTAGATCAATCAAATACTGTGCTTTGACTTGGTACCACGAGTGGACCTGTAGCTAGCATGGCCATTGGTGAGGTTGTTGCCTCTAGAACCGATGACGGGTATGTTACTTAGAACCCTGTACTACTTTCCACTTATCTGTCACATGAGTGGTTGATTGAAACAGGAGCTAATGTGCATATTTGTGCTGATATTAGTTTGTTTGGATCTTATCAACAGAGTCATAGAGTGACAGTGACGATGGGGAATGCTAGTGATGCACAAGTGCTTGGAATATGAAACATGGACCTGAAGTTTGCTTCTGGGCTGATTCTATCACTACTAGAGTGCATCATGTTCCCTCTATTCGTAGAAATATAATAAGTGGAAGTTGTTTAGTTAAGAACGGCTTTGAACTTTCTTTGAAATTTAATAAAGTAGTTATTACTCATACTGGTACATTTTTTGGCAAGGGTTATTTGTCTAATGGTTTGTTTTTAATAAATGTTGAACCCGTTTTGGGTGGTTTTATTAATGATAGTGTTGCACCTTCTGTTAATTGTGTAGAATCATATGATTTATGGCACTTACGACTTGGTCATTTAAATTTTGGTGCTATAAAGAATATGATGAATTTAGAGTTGATTCCAAAGCATGTCGTCGATAAGGAATCTAAGTGTCAAGCGTGTGTAAATGCTAAACAAACAAGGAAACCTTTTCATAATTTTTTTAGGGATTCAGACTTGTTAGATTTAGTTCACTCGGACATACGTGAATTCGGTGGTGTGTTGACTAAGGATCATTGTAGATATTTCATTACTTATATAGATGATTGTAGTAGATATTGTTTTTTTTTTGCTTAAACATAAGGATTTAGCACTAGGTAAATTCATTATGTTTAAAAATGAAGCTGAAACACAAACTGGAAAAGTACTTAAACGTTTGAGGTCTGATAGAGGTGGTAAGTGCTGTGTAAGACATGCCTGTACGTTAACAAGACTAAGTCAAATTGACAACCCTAAGTCAGTTGTATTGTAATCTTAGTTTGCATTTTATATTGTCACACTAAAGTCCGTAAAAATGTCAAAGAGTAGACTGGAGTGTTTTTCTTTTAAACAGTATCGAGCCTAAGAATTTTATCTGGAAGAAGATCAAGAAGATCATGCCTCAGAAGAATTATGAAGAAGCTTGGAGTTGAATAAATCTGTTTTGGGAAAAATGTTCTAAGTCAAGATCTCTACAAGTCACAGATTTAGTGTTATAGAGAAGTCATTTGAGAACTCCAGAATGACTTATAGAGAACTCAGGAAAGCTACTAGAGAACTCAGAGATATCGACAAGCCAAATTGAATACATGAAGATTGGAGATATCGACAAGTCATTTCTTCACTAGAGAACTCAGAGTTATCGACAAGTCAAATTTCACTAGATAACTCAGAGATATCAATAAGTCAAAATTCACTAGAGAACTCTGAGATATCGATAAGTCAAATTTCACTAGAGAACACTGAGATATCGACAAGTCAACAAGTCACTAGAGAACTCAGAGATATCGATAAGTCAAAGTGAAGATATGAAGTGGAGAGATCTCGACAAGCTAAATTCTCTTATAGAGAACTCAGAGACCTCTACAAGTCAAATCAACAATAGAGTAATTAGAGATCTCAATAAGCCAATATACTTATCGAGATGTCAAGTTCTCTATATGCCTAAACTGGATATCTCGAGGTAAAATCTCAAAGTACAAATCACAGACCAGTTCAATATCCAAGATTAACAATAAACAAACAATCCAACCAGTTAGATTGACAAGTCTACAAAAAGCAGCTTGAAGACTTTGCAAGATCAAGGGTAAAGATTAACTAACAAAGGAAGATCAAAGTTAACACAGTATGCAAAGATATGCTAAGCCAGAAATGGATGATATACTTTTCCTAAAATGGAAATGACAAGTGACAGTTTATTAAAGTTAATGGCATGTCTTATTATACATTGTGTAAACCATCAGTTAACTGAGATATAAAGTTAATATTGGTCCTTTGTTAGTAGTAACAATTTAGATCAGAAATCTTGTATTCTCTCAAGGAAGAAGCTAAGCTCTTTATTAAAAAGAGCCTAGAAATTTTGTAGCAAAACATTCCTAATTTTAATATAAAATTGAGTGAGTTTTGAAAGATCTGTGTTCACTATTATTGCATGCTTAAATTCAATAGTAACACATATCACTGCAGGATTTACATTTACTTTGTTCAAACCATAAATACTTCAAGAAAAGCATAAAAACACAAAAACACATTCACCCCCTCCCCTCTGTGTGTTATTCATTACCTAACAAGTGGTATCAGAGCAAAATATGAAAGTAAACAGATTCAACATCTTCAAAGAATGAATACACAGAAACTCAGTAGCATCAAAATTCCTACTTTTGACAAAGTTAACTACACTCTTTGGAAAACGAAAATGTTGTTGTTTATCAGGATGGCCAATCCACTCTATATTCAGATTCTCAAGAATGGGCCCTTCACTCATATGGTTAGAGTTGAGGAATCTACAGATGGTGATATGGTCATTCCAGCTCATTATGCTCCAAAAAGATCCTTCTGAGTACACTGAGCCTGAAAAGGAGAAAGTTTCCCTGGACAGTGGCCTACAGCTGATATTGATAGAGTCACTTGGCAATGTAATGTATAACAACATTGCCAACTGTGACACTGCTACGAAGATCTGGGAAAAGATTGAAATACTATGTAAAGGAACTGATAAAGTTAGATCCAATCAAAGAAGGATACTGATTTCACAATATGAGGGTTTCATGGCCAACCCAAAAGAAAGTATCACTGATGTGTTTGAAAGGTTTAATAAGCTGATAAATGACTTGCAGCTCCATGACAAATACTATGAAGCTGAATAAATGAATCTGAAATTTTTGCTTACACTTCCTGATCATTTGGAACAGAAAATTTCAGCAATTAGAGATGGGAGAGATTTGAGCAGAATAACTGTCGAAGTACTGTATGAAATCTTAAAAACATATGAATTAGAAATAATTCAAAGAAAATCATTGAGATCTGGCCAAGGGCATGTTGTAGATGGTTCAAGTGCTCTAATTGTCAATGAAAAAGCTAGACCTCTAATGATGAGCCAAGATTCCCGACTCCAGCTGCCTCAATAAGTGAGCAAAGAACCAATGATTCACAGAAACAAGTCATTCTGGAATTGGAAGAAGATGAGTTCTACACCCTGGATGAACTTGATCAGTCAATGGCCTATCTGGCAAGAAAGTTCTCTAACATTAGAGTAAAGAAGCCAAGATTCTTCAAGGGTAAAGGTCAATCATTCAACAAAGATAGTAGCTGGAAAAGAAAAGGGAAGTACACATCTGATAGCAAAAATGGTTACAAAACTTGATCTATAGGAAAAGGGAAGTACACATCTGACAGCAAAAATGGTTACAAAATTGGATCTGTTGAGAGATCAAAGATATGGTGCTTCAATTGTGATGAACTAGGCCATTTTGCTAAAGAATACAAGAAACCCAAGAAAGCAAAGAAAGACAAAGCTTATCTTGAACTAGAAGCAAGGTATGAAGCTCTTATGAAGAAACAGCAAAGCAAAACTTATATTGCAGAGGGAAAAAGTTGGGATGATTCTGATAATGATGAAGATGAGAAATTTGGAAATTATGCACTAATGGCCTTGGAGCAAGGAAAGCCATCCTCATCAAAATCACAGGTACCAACTCTCTCTACCATTGATTTAAATGTGAGTCAATATAAGGAAACTGTAGAGAAGATGAGCACATAAATGTTTCATATTCATACAATCATGGTTGCTGCTAATGAAGAAGTTAGCAGACTGACTACGATAAATGAGAAGCTTGAAAATGAGAAACAGGAAGCTGAATTATTGCTGGTAGAGCTTGAAGCTGTAAGACAAGAAAATGCATATCTGAAGAACAAGCTCAAGTGTGCAAGTGAAATTGAAGCAGTGTTAAGGGAAAAGCTGGAAAAGAATGAAGTGAAGCTGAAGTCCTTCAAGAATGCATCTGAATTAGTTGGAAAATACCATGAGAAAAACAATCCATGTGCAAATATTTCTATTGGTCTTGATTATGATGCCTTGAACAGTAAGAAGAAAAATATAGGTGACAAAGAGAAAGCAACAGAAAATGAAAATATTCCAACAATTCTGAAAAAGGTTGATTCACCTATGTTCAAGGCATGTGAAGTTAACATCAGTGAAGAAGAGTTTATTATCAAACAAGAAATTACTGATGAAGACAATGAGAAGAAATATGAAGAAGCAACTCAACCTTTCAAAGCTGAAGAGAAGCTCATGGATAACCAAGGTTCTAAGACACCTGTCAAAGAAACCAAAACTGAAGATGCAAGAAAGAAGAAGAAAAATAGAAATTGGAAAATTGGGATAAACAAAAGCAATAATTTTTCTTATGTTGCGGATGCTCCAAGAAAGAAATGTGAAAAATGTGGCTATGTGAATCACCAAACTCCCCTTTGTAAAAAGGTTATTAGCAAGCCAGCTGAAGGTGTCTGCAAATATAATGAAGCAGATGCAAATAATCCCTACTTATTCTGTGACAAGTTTGATTGCATTCCTTGCAACTTGAAAGTGATGAAGAGTTGCCACAAACTGAGATTGGACCTTAAAGAAGAAAAAATTGGGTCTGCAACAGATAGGGAAAATGCACAACAGTCAATGAATTCTATTTATTCTGAAACAACTCATTCTACTTCTGCTAAATCAGTTAACAAGAAGAAATTGTCCAACACTGCTTGGGTTGCTAAACATACTTAAAACTCATTGTGTGCAGGGAAAAATGAAGAAGGTCATATGGATCATAGACAGGGGGTGTTCCAGACATATGACAGGTGATAAGGCCCTGCTATCACAGTTTGAGGAGAAGGCTGGCCCTTTGGTGACCTTTGGAGACAACAACAAAGGATTCACAATGGGATATGGAAATATGGTTTTTGGAAATATTGGCATTGATGATGTAGCACTGATAGTTGGTCTTGTAGTGAATCTTCTTAGTGTTAGCCAATTTGCATACAAAGGCTTTGAAGTTTTATTCAACAAAGAAGAATGCACTTTTTTCAACAAGAAAACTGGTGAAGTTGCTCTGAAAGGAGCAAGAAAAGGAAGTTTGTTTGTTGCAGACTTGAACTCAACAAATAAGGATGGTATTTGTTGCTTTTACACCAAACCATCAGAAGAACAAAGTAAGCTATGGCATAAAAAGTTGTCTCAATTAAATTTCAAGGCAATTAACACCTTGGTCAAAAAGGAGTTAGTAAGAGACATGCCTGATCTGGAGTTTGCTCAAGTTGAAGTCTGTGAATCTTGTCAGAAAGGAAAAATGAAAAGATCAAGTCACAAGTCAAAAACTGTGAGTTCTATAAGTGCACCATTGCAGCTTATTCACATGGACTTGTTTGGGCTAGTAAATGTCTTATCAATTTCAAGGAACAAATATGCACTTGTGATGGTGGATGATTTCTCAAGATACATTGGGTAGAATTCATGCACTCTAAAGATGAGACTCCACACATCATAATTGAGCACATCAAGAAGATAGAGAAATAGGATAAAGATCATAATTGTGTAAAGAGATTGAGAAGTGATAATGGAACAGAATTCAGGAATGCAACATTGAGTCAATTCTGCAAAAGCAAAGGCATTGTTCAAGAATTCTCATCTGCTAGAATACCTCAACAAAATGGAGTAGTTGAAAGAAAGAACAGAACATTAGTTGAAGCTGCTAGAACAATGCTGCAAGATGCCAAGTTGCCAACAAGTTTCTGGGAGGAAGCTGTTAACACTGCATGCTATACTCAAAATAGATATCTTATTAACAAGGCCCATGGAAAATCACCTTACTCAATCATGACTAGGAAAAAGCCTACTATAAAACATCTTCATGTGTTTTGGAAGCAAGTGTTACATTTTAAAAGAGAACTCTGAATATATGGGAAAATTTGACTCAAAGGTTTTTGAAGCAATTTTTCTGGGATATTCATTGGAGAGGACTTCCTACATGGTATATGTGATTGATCAAAAGAATATTATGGAAAGCACATATGTGACTTTTGATGATGACAAGTGTTCAGGCTTGGAATGCCTTGATGAAAATGAAGCTGAAGCCCTTGTATTTGAAAACCTCTACATTGATAGTGATTCTGATGGTGAAGATAAAGTCAATGCACAACAGATGTTGAATGAAGAGACTACTGAACTAGAAAATCATGGGAATGGAATCTCATCTCAAACACCTGAATTTGATAACACAGACTCAGGGGGAGAAAGAGAAGAAGGATCTACCAGTCATACCAATAATGAAGAAAATGATGAAGGCACAAGTCAACAAACTCATACAAGGAAGTGGGATAGAAGTTACACTAGAGAAGCAATTATTGGTGATCCTACTGCTGGTGTGAGAACAATAAGTGCAACTACTAATGAGTGCCTACATGCATGCTTTCTGTCTCAAATAGAGCCCAAGAAAACTGAAGAAGCTCTAATGGATCCTGATTGGATATCTGGAATATAAGAGGAGCTTAATCAGTTTGAAAGAAACAAAGTTTGGGAGTTAGTTTCTGTACCAAAGAATAGAAGCATTATTGGAACAAAATGGGTGTTCGGGAACAAGATGGATGAAAATGGTACAGTTACCAGAAACAAGGCAAGGTTGGTTACAAAAGGCTACTCACAGGAAGAAGGAATTGATTATGATGAAACTTTTGCTCCAGTTGCAAGACTTGAAGCAATAAGGATATGTCTAGCATTTGCTGCACATTTAAATTTTAAAGTATATCAAATGGATGTCAAGAGTGCCTTCCTAAATGTTGAGTTAGAAGAAGAGGTTTATGTGCAACAGCCACCTGGCTTTGAAGATCCATAATTTCCAGATTTTGTGTACAAGTTATTCAAGGCTCTATATTGACTAAAGCAGGCACCTAGATCTTGGTATGATGCATTGTCAGAATTCCTACTTAAACATGGTTTTACTAGAGGCACTATAGACAAGACTCTTTTCTACAAGAAACATGGTAAAGATATGATCCTTGTTCAGATCTATGTGGATGATATCATCTTTGGTTCTACAAATGAAAATCTTTTCCAAAGATTATCCAAGCTTATGTAGAGTGAATATGAAATGAGTATGATGGGGGAATTAAGTTACTTTCTTGGACTACAAGTCAGTCAAAGAAGTGATGGAATCTTCATCATTCAAACTAAGTAAGTTAAAGATTTATTGAAAAAGTTTGGCATGATTGATTATTCACCTGCATCTACAATTATGTCTACTGCAATAAAGTTGGATGAAGATAGAAAGGGCAAAAGTGTAGATATTTCAAGCTATAGAGGGATGATTGGATCATTGCTTTACTTAACTGCAAGTAGACAAGACATCATGTCTGCAACATATCTATGTGAAAGATTTCAAGCCAATCCAAAAGAATCACATTTGGTGGCTGTAAAGAGGATTTTCAGATACTTGAAGGGGACTCCAAACTTGGGATTATGGTATCCTAAGGGAACTGGATTTGAAGTTGTTGTCTACACAGATGGAGATTTTGCTGGATGTAGGGTTGACAAAAAGAGTATTAATAAAAGATGCCAATTTCTTGGACAAAGACTTGTATCCTGGTATAGCAAGAAATAACAATCTGTATCAACTTCTATAGCAGAGGATGAATACATAGATGCAGGAAGTTGTTGTGTTCAAGTGCTTTGGATTAGAAATCAGCTAATGGATTATGGCCTAGTGTTACATAAAATTCCTATCATGTATGACAATACTAGTGCTATATCAAAAGTAGCTAATCCAGTTAATCATTCTAGAACAAAGCACATTGATGTAAGTGTTAGGTCACACACACACTGTAGAAGGGGGTTGAATACAGTGTTTGGAGGTTCTTCAGTTTTGGTGGGCTTGGTTGGAGTTTGTTCTTCTTCAGACATGATTGGTTTTGGATCTTTACTGTATGTATGTTAACAGATTGCTCTGATACCACTTGTTAGGTCACACACACTGTAGAAGGGGATTGAATACAGTGTTTACTACAATCAAATCGAATTAAAGAACACAAGTAACAGAACACAAATTTTATTCAACACAATAAACTCTGTTACAATATAGAACTGTCCTCTCTCAGTGATGAACAAATTATCACAAGAGCTTCTAGGGTTATAATGAATAATATTTTCGATAATGATAACACATATAGTGTAAACCCTATGTCTGTGTTTATATACTACACAGTTACAAGATAAACTTCTAATTGATATTGAATATAATTCTGCTTCCTAAAATATATCAAGCAGTTATCTTTTCTTCCAAGTATCCTATTCTTCGTAGAATTCCTTCTTCATGCATGTCTCTTCTTATGTTTGTCTTGATCTTCTTTCCTTTCAATCAGCCGCCTTCCTTATCTGAACATCTCCTTAAGTCCTGATATTATCTCCTGATAAATATCTCCTGATAACTTAAGTTCTGATAACTTAAGTTCTGATATCTTAAGTTTTGACTTCAGTATAAGTACTGATTTCCAGTTAAGTACTGATTTGTCCTGTTTAAGTAAGATCTGAAAAACTAAACACAAATCATATTAGACATGACATCACAAATATATCTAATAGTAAGGTACCATTTTATTAGAGAACATGCTACAAATGGTACCATTGAGCTCATTTTTGTTCCAACAGAAAAACAATTAGCTGACATTTTTACTAAACTTTTGGATGAAGCAACTTTCACTAGACTTGTAGGTGAAATTGTAATGCTTAATTCTTCATCCTAAGGCAAGAACTCAGCTAATGTGTTGCAGCAGATTAATTTCTAGTAAATCAAAATTAATTTAATTTAATTAGAAATTAACTGAAATATGAATTATAAATATTTCATTAATCTCTGCATATTTATTTTTCAAGAACACAAATTTAACTTGGAATTTTTCAAATTCTAAGTAAAATGCTAAGTTGCTAATTTACATCTTTAATATGTAAAATTAACACAAGATAGACTTAAACTGATCAAAAGTATATAGAGAACTGAGCTCTCGATAAGTCTAAATGACTTATCAACAAGTCATTTTAAGACTTCTCGAGTGAGTTCTCGATAAGTCAATTTACTGACTTCTCGAGTGACTTCTCAATAAGATTTATTATGACTTATCGATAAGTCCTTGTAGAGTTCTCTAGTAGTGTTAATTCACAGAGTTCTCTACAAGTATAATTTTTAGGCTTATCAATACCTCATAACTGAAATAATTTAATTTAATAAATTATTTTGGTAAAATACTTTTAGCAAATTTATTCTGATTTTATTTTGATTTATTCAAATAAAAAGTTGGAATTAATTCATTCCATTTTGGACAAACTAGGTATTTATTTGATATCTTGATAAGTTAATTTTTTAGTTCTCTACAAGAATTAATAAAACGACTTATCGATATGTTTCTCACTTCTTAAATTGTCTTCTCGATAAGTATACTCCAAATGTTTATTTTTGACTTCTCGACAAGTCATTTGCTTTTACTATAAATACCCAAACATCTCGATACATATACATACTTACAACTTTCGAGATCTCAAGTGACCTAGCCTTTCAATCCAAAACCGATTTCTCTCTCGTTTTCACTCCTTTCTCACTATTTTTCTTACCCATTCACACTTACTAATCAACAATGGAACTCAATATTGTTAGAGCAACTATCCCGGAGAAAAGAACAAACTACCTAGCCTTTACTGATGTTAACCAAGCCCCTGATAGTTTCAAGGGGTTTGTAAAATTTATATCTGAATCTTACCTCGCAGGAGCTTTAACTGCGAACCCAGTGTTGTACTTGAATGTGTTGCATGAGTTTTGGACAACAAGTATGGTAAGGGCTGTTATGAATGACAACTCTGTATCTTTGGTGGTAACTTGCTCAGTTGGAGGCCAACAAATTGAGTTTTCCAACTGCAAACTTAGTGGAGGTGCCCACTTCTGATGAGCTGATTGAGTTTATGGACTTCATCAACTATGGTAGAAGAATCAACTTGTCAAGCTTGAGCAAGACCAACTTAAGGAGGAAATGGTCCTTTGTGTTTGATTTTGTGGTGAGGGCTTTCACATATAGGAAGACATGGTGTGACAACATTTCAAGTGTGGTACAGAAGCTAGTGTACTCAATAGCCCACAACAGACACTTTAATGTTGGTCAATTGATCCTGGAAGAACTTGCAACAAGGATGACCATGCCCCTATCTGCTAGATGTAAGGAAATCTTCTTTCCTAGATTCATTATATCCACTTTAAATCATAAAGTAGCAGACATACATTTGTTGAATGGTATAGATAGCACTAAAATAGGCAAATATAAGCAAATTTCCAAAATAATATTTGGTTCACTTACTACAAAGAACAAGGTAAATATAAGTCTGTAAATCACTCCATTCATGTTGGAGAGGTTTAGGAATTACCCTTACCCAATGCCTGACATGAGATCCAATGCACAATCTAGTGTAACTATGGTTCCTGGACCTGTGGAAGTACAAACACAGGAACACCCACAGGGACCTTCCCAAGCTGAAACCACTTCTTTAAACCAACCATTAGTAGCTAGGAAACCAACCACCTCATCTTCTCAAAAGGATGAGGTGAGTAAAAGGAAGAGAAAATAGGTAACTGTTAGATATATTTGATAATGTCTTGGCTAATATGATTTATGTTTAGTTTTCAGATCTTACTTAAACAGGATAAATTAGTACTTACTGGAAGTCAGGACTTAAGGATATTAGTACTTATATTATCAGGAGATAATCATCAGAAGATGGATATCAGAACTTAAGTACTGAAGGACGATCAGATAAGGACAGCAGCTGATTAAAGGAAAGAAGATCGAGATAAACATAAGAAGAGATATGCATGAAGAAGGAATTCTATGAAGAATAGAATACTTGGAAGAAAAGATATCTGATTGATATATTTTAGGAAGCAGAATTATATTCCATATCAATTAGCGATTATCTTGTAACTGTGTAGTATATAAACACATACATAGGGTTTACACTATAAGTGTCATCATATTTGAGAAGATTATTAATTGTAACCCTAACAGCTCTCGTGATATTTGTTCATCACTGAGAGGTAACAGTTCCATACTGTAACAGAGTTTATTGTTTCAATAAAGTTTGTTTTCTGTTACTTGAGTTATTAAAGTTCGATTCGATTGTACTTTACACTATATTCACCCCCTCTACAGTGTGTGTGTGACCTAACAAGTGGTATCAGAGCCTATCTGTTAACGCAAATATAGTTTAAGATCCAAACACAATCATGTCTGACACAGAAACTCCAACTAAGCCTACCAAAACTGAAGAACCTCCAAAGACACAAATTCAAAGTCGGTATGAGACCATCAGAGTTCCCATACTGAGACCATCTGAATATGCCATATGGAAGGTGAGGATGACCATGTTTCTGGAAGCTACAGATCCAGAATATCTTCATAGAATCAAGGAAGGACCTCACAAACCAACCAAGCTCGCAGTTGCAGTTGCAGGTGAAGCGGCAAAGACTGTACCAAAGGAGAAGAGTGATTATACTGCTGAAGATATCGCATCAATTGCTAAGGATGCTAAGGTACGACACTTACTGCATAGTGCCATTGATAATGTAATGTCAAACAAGGTAATTAACTGCAAGACTGCAAAGGAGATATGGGATACTCTGGAAACAAGGTGTCAGGGAACTGATACAATTAAGAAGAACAGGAAGACAATACTCACTCAAGAGTATGAACACTTTGACTCAAAGGATAATGAG
Source organism: Apium graveolens (assembly GCF_009905375.1). Lineage (NCBI taxonomy): Eukaryota > Viridiplantae > Streptophyta > Magnoliopsida > Apiales > Apiaceae > Apium > Apium graveolens. Next base: position 158,904,621 of record NC_133651.1, read on the forward strand.
TCATTGACTGATTTATATGATAGATTTGTCAAACTCTTGAATGATTTGTCACTGGTTAATAAGGAGTATGATCTTGAAGATTCAAACCTTAAATTCCTGTTAGCTCTTCCTGAATGCTGGGATTTGAAGGCAACAACAATAAGAGACAACTACAATCTTGATGAAACAACTCTTGATGAAATTTATGGAATGCTCAAGACTCATGAACTTGAGATGGAACAAAGAAGCAAGAGGAAAGGAGGAAAGTCAAGGACAATTGCTCTTAAGGCTGAAGAAGAATCCCCCAAGGGAGCTACCTCAAGGAAAGAGAAGGGTAAAGCTCTTTTCACAAAGTCTGATACTGAGTCATCAAGTTCTGAAAGTGATGATGACTCAGATTCTGAAAGCTTGCCTGAGACTGATGCTGATGAGGAGATGATGAAGCTGTGTGCTCTTATGGTGAAAGGGATCACAAAGATTGCATACAGGAAGTTCAGGAAGGGAAAGAAGTTTTCCAGGAAAGGCACAAGTTCTGATAAGAAGAATATCAGAAGATCTGAGGGCAGAGGAGGAAAGTCTGATAGAGGAGATTATACCAATGTCAAATGCTATAACTGTGGTGAGAAAGACCACATATCTCCTGATTGCAAGAAAGTGAAGGGTGACAAAGGAAAGGCTCTTGTCACAAAGAAGAAAAGTTGGACAGACACCTCAGACTCTGAAAGTGAGGAGAATTATGCTTTGATGGCAAATGCTGATAAAGCAAGTGCTGAAAGCAGTTCTGAAGCTGCTAAATCAAAGGTACCTCTGACTACTTATGCTTTTCATACTGATGATATTAATGAGTTGAGAAGATATCTTAAAACCATGTTTGTTAGTTATAGAGATCAAACTTTAACATGTGAAAGATTAACTTCTGAAAATCTTGCTTTTAAGAAAAGAAATGATTTATTAGAAAAAGAGCTAGTTATGTTCCATCAAACTCAGAAGGATAGAGATGATGCTTTTTATGTTAGGGATGAAGTGCTAAAAATGAATGAATCTCTAAAAACTGAGTTAAAAAGGAAAAAGAGATTATCAGGACTTGGACTAACTCTGGCAGAACAACTCAAAATTTGCTAAGTAGTGAAAATTGGAAAGAGGGCTTAGGTTATGGAGAGGATAAGAATGATAAAGGAACTGTAAAAATTAAGCCTGTTATTAAGCAAAAGCCAAAGTTAAAACCTGTTAAGTTTGTAACCGTAAAGTCTGATAATGAGAAATCAGAAGTTAAAGAGGGATTAACTTCTGACAAACTTAAACAGGAAAAGACAGCTGAAGTAAATATAGGTTTAATGACTAAGAAGCAGCTTAAGCATAAGCTAAAAGATGTTAAGAACGCAAACAAGGTAAAATCACCTAGGAAAAATAGGAATGGAAAGGAAGGTGTGAATAAAAGCAATGATTATAAGCCTGTTCCTAAAGCTCCTAGGAAAACGTGTCATAACTGTGGAAGTTCTAACCATCTGGCCTCTTTTTGCAGGAAGAATAAGAACATAAACTCCTTACCTTCAAAGTCAGGACTTAAGAGTCAGTCTGTTAGATATAAGCCACAAAATCCTTGTTTTCATTGTGGTAGTTTATGGCATTCCATTTATACTTTTAAGGAATATTATAGTGTGTACTATGATTATTATCAAATAAAACCTTCTTTAAAGAAATTTTCCATTATTCCTTCTAGTGTAAATTCTGATTTAAAGTCTGATAGTGTAAGTTCTGATAAGAAAAATGTTAACATAAACTCTGATGCTAAATCCGCTGCAAATGTTAACAAACTTGATAAGGCCAAAGGATCCAAGCAAGTCTGGGTCCTTAAAACTAATCATTAGTGGTCTTTGTGATTGCAGGGCAACAGGAAAAATATCCTAGTTCTGGACAGTGGATGTTCAGGACATATGACTGGAAATAAAGCCCTGCTATCAAACTTTGTGGAGAAAGCTGGCCCAAGTGTTTCTTATGGAGATGGCAACATTGGAAAAACATTGGGATATGGCAATATCAATCTTGGGAATGTCATCATTAAAGAAGTAGCTCTGGTCTCAGGACTTAAACACAATCTGCTGAGTATAAGTCAAATCTATGACAGAGGATATCATGTTGATTTCTTTGAAGAACACTGTGAAGTTGTGAGTAAATCTAAAAACAAAGTTGTTCTGAAAGGATACAGGCGTGGTAACATTTTTGAAGCTAAGCTTTCAACAAGTACTGATGGTTCTGCAATCTGTCTGATGAGTAGAGCATCAATTGAAGAAAGCTGGAATTGGCACAAGAAACTCTCTCATTTAAATTTCAAAAATATAAATGAGTTGGTCAAGAAAGATCTTGTGAGAGGACTGCCAAAGTCAGTATTTGCTCCTGATGGCCTTTGTGATTCTTGTCAGAAGGCCAAACAAAGAAAATCTTCATTCAAGAGCAAGACTGAATCATCAATTCTTGAGCCTTATCACCTTCTACATGTTGATCTATTTGGTCCAGTAAATGTCATGTCTATTGCAAAGAAGAAATATGCTATGGTCATAGTGGATGAGTTCACCAGATACACATGGGTGTATTTCTTGCACACAAAAAGTGAAACCGCATCTATCTTGATTGATCATGTCAAACAAGTGGATAAATTGGTCAAAGATTCTGTGAAGACAATAAGGAGTGAAAATGGCACTGAGTTCAAGAATTTGATAATGGAAGAATTCTGCAAATACCATGGAATTAAGCAGGAATTCTCTGCTCCTGGAACTCCACAGCAAAATGGAGTTGTTGAAAGGAAGAATAGAACTCTCATTAAAACTACATGTACAATGCTTAAAGAAGCAAAGCTTCCAACCTATTTCTGGGCTGAAACTGTGCAGACTGCTTGTTTTACTCAAAATGCAACACTCATTAACAAGCAAGGAAAGACACCATATGAGATGGTGAAGAAAAAGAAGCCAAATCTGAAGTATTTCATGTATTTGGATGCAAGTGTTTTGTTCTCAAGACTCATCCTGAACAGCTTTCCAAATTTGATCTAAAAGCTGATGAAGGAATCTTTGTTGGATATCCACTTTCCACAAAAGCCTTCAGAGTCTATAATCTGACAACAAGAGTGGTCATGGAATCTATCAATGTCTCTTTTGATGACAAGAAGATTACTGGACTTGAAGATTTTATTGATCATGATCAGCTGAGATTTGAAAATGAGGACTCAAATTCTGATACTGAAAATCCTGACAATCTAAGTCTTGATACTGTAAACTCTGATGGATTAAACTCTGATGTCATTGAAACTGTGGTGACTAAGCCAAAGGAAGATGCATCTATGCAGGGGGAGCATACTCAAGATCTTACCACATCTCAAGAAGCATCAGAACATACATCTGGCTCTTCAAGTTCTGATTCGTCAAGTTCTGATAAGCCAAGTTCTGATAGTTCTGAAAATCTAAATACTGAAGAATCCAACTCAGAGAGCATAGTTTTAGGAGGAGCATCAGAGAATGGAAATGAAGACAGCATGGATCATGGGGGAGCATCCAGTTCTAGAGAAAACCTTCCATCTGCAAGGAAGTGGACTAAATCACATACACCTGATTTGATAATTGGAAATCCTGATGCAGGTGTCTGAACTAGAACAGGTACCATTTCATCAGGGAACATGTGGATGAAGGTACGGTGGAATTGCACTTTATTCCAACAGATCAACAACTAGCAGATATCTTCACAAAACCATTGTGTGAAGCTACTTTTACAAGATTGGTAAATGAACTTGGAATGGTTTCAGGTTCTTTCTCTAAATCTGCTTAGTTTTGTTCTGATGCATCAGACTTTATGATCAGTATTTACAGAATTTACTCTCTTTGTGTATTTTGTGCTTTATTGAAAAATTTGCTTAAGTACTGACTGTTGTCTGATATAAGTTTCTAAACTCTAAAAATGATATGTCTGTTTATGTAACTATTCGATCTTATGAGGATACCTGTGCTAGATGCTGACCTAGTAGTCTTCAATAAATAAGGGATCCCATGTTAGAAGTAATTATTTTTGTGGAAATCTATTGACACAAGCAAATTCTGATATTGAGCTTAGTTGAGTTTACTTTGTCTATCTTATTACTAAGTCATAAACTAGAATATTGCTTCTCATCTGTTGAGTTCTGATGCTAGTAAATCTGTTTGGAGGTACTAAGTGCTGATAAACCTCACTTATCAAAAGAAAAAAGAAAAAGAATCAAGGATTAAAATTCAGGTACTCCTTTGAGATCTAGAGTACAAATGTGGAAGGAACAACCCAAGTGCATTGCTGGTATTAAGTAAATATGCATCAGAAAAGCAAAATATTTTCTTGGTGACTTTTCACACTCTATGATTACTGGAGAAATACTCTGATAATAGCATAAATTCTGATAAGCAGTCGTGACTCACTTACACTGAGAAGCCACTGTAAAATGGAATTTAAAAAGATGCACAAAATTAGCACAAAATAGTTGAGGTGGACTCAAGCATGAACTCATTCAATAGTAGGTTTCAGAATAATGACAGGTTTTTAGTAAAGTTTTAGTTATGCCTTATTTCTAAGATGTACTGAAGTGAATCAGACTTTACTCTTTGTCTGATATTTAGCTTAATGCACACACTAAACACTCCTTATGAATGATGAAAATTACTTTGGTGATCTATGTTGTTTTAGATGAACAGTTATTGTGTCACATTGCACAAATTCTGAGGACAAGTTCTGATTGCACGTTCTGATGATTAAGTTCTGAAGAATCTATATCAGAATTTGTGTGAGGACTTACTAAGATAGGCATTCATTTTTCGAGTTAAGAAATCATGTTCTGATGACCGTTAAGTTCTGATATAAGTCTAAGTTCTGATATTAAATTCTGATTCTTTACTTGACTTATTTATGGATAAAATTTAAAAATAGTCTCAGTTTAAACCAGAATATGTTAAAGTGGAAGATTAATAGTCACTATATTTAGGGATAGTGGTACTCGTACATTCACAGTCATTTTTTACTTGCTACTTGTGCGCATTAAACCATGTTTTACCTTTCCAATGATTGTTTTTCTTTTTCCAAGTCTGGGGAGATGAGGTAGAATTAATTCTACCTGTCAGCATTAAATTTCTCTGCGTCTCCTGGCATTCTCTTGCCTATATAAACAACCACTTCACATCAGCCTTCACATTAAATCTTTTATCACAAACTCACCTTCATAATCTTTATATCAAAAACACCATGGTCAATTACAATATGTTTTTGAACTATGAAACATTTAACATGGAGCTGAGCTGTGAAGCCTGGAAGCAGGAATGGTACGTCACTGCCATTCCTGATGAGATATGGGACTCAGTTCCCCAGGAGGTACTCACCCACCTCCTGTTCTTCTACATGGACTACCATCGCCATCTGTAGTGATTGGAGGAGGAAAGGCTGGAAGCTCTCCGCCAGCAAGAGCGAATCATACGACTCGCTATTCTGTTTGTCGAGAGTAGGAAGAAGAAATGATTTATTTTCTTCTTCCTGTTTTTCTTCATCATCAGCCTTGCCCTGCTTCTTGAGCTAGGACTAAGGTTGTTGATGTTAGGTTTAGCAGCTTAGGACAATCTTGTAAAAGTTCCGATGTACTTTAAATTTCGTGAATGTATTCTCTCAATATATTAATGAAATTTCTTTTTTTGCAAGTTCTTATCTCTGAGACGTTCTGAAATGCTTTGATAAATCCTGATAAATATTCATATTCTGATGACCATTATAATTTAAATTTAAATTAAGTTCTGATTTTACGTTATCAGTACTTGTTCCCTTGATTTATTTTGGTCATTCTCACTCGAATTTTTTTCAGAATATTGGTGTTGCAGTGAAAAATAATTGAATAAGTGGAAACAGTTTCAATTTTGAATTAAAACTGACTTACCTTGATTAATGGAATTACTGGGTAAGTGGAACGGTTTTTCCTTGAAAAACTGCAAGTGGGTAAGTAATGATTACTGTTTTCCCGTGCCCATTAACTATTCATTATTACTGCATGTCTGACAGGTGTCCAACGGTTACATTTTTTTTTCAAAAGTATAAGTAAGACAGAGGGAGGATTTTATAATCTTTTATTCACTTTTATACTTTATCTCTCTATTTGCTTTTACTCACTCTCTGCTCCTGACGTTGGTTTTTCATTTAGACATTTTATCAAACACCTAACAGACACTCTTAAATCTCGATTGTTTTCATGGCACCTAAGGATTTAATCATTGATGGAGCTAAATTTGTTCCAAATAACTATGCTGCAATTCTTAATAATGCTGAAGCTCCGTCAGAGTTGCATTTTGTGCAAGATCTTCTTGCATACAGTGAAATCGGGTATGCCTTGACCCAACCTTCAACCTTTTCAAGCCAACAAGTTCTGACATTTTGGAGGACTGGAAACTTTGATAATGGTGGTCAAAATGGTACCCCTAGTATTGTTTTCGAAGTGGCTGATTCTACACATGTGGTAACTCCTGGTACAATTCACAAGGCCCTACATCTACCAGAAGAATGTACTTTTTCAACCCCAGAGGAATCAGCTCTTCAGGAGCTAATGGCCAGTTTGGGGTATGAGCAGAGTTTGGCAAAGCTTGGGCAGTTGAAACGGGCTCATATCAGGAGGGAATGGAGCTTCTTCTTCGACTGCATCACTAAAGCTTTTGGGAATAAGTGTTCAAATTTTGATGCCATCCCTATAATGAGTCAGCACATCGGGTATGCTGTCATTAACCAAACTCATTTTGATTTTGCAACTGCTGTGATAGGTTTTATTGGGGATAGGATGATAGAGGATAGGAATGTTATCTACTTTGCTAGATTCTATCATCTTATATATACTTTTTGTACTGATGAACCTCAATTAGCCAGTACCTTAACTCCACCTTTCAAAGTTGCAAAACGTTACTTTAATGACCTGGTAAATGCTGACACTAAGAAACAAGTGGTTAGACCTTTACAGATTCCTCAGTCTGTGAAACAGATCTTAGTAAATGCTGATCCTGAATCCTATAGATCTGTTTATCCCAATGTCCAACCAACCACCACATCTCAAACACCACAACAACCATCAGAACATGCCACTCATACTATTCAACCTACCCTCAGGCAATATCTCAAATCATATCTCACCACTTCACGGAAAGTTCAATCTTCATCCTCAGGACCTACTATGAAGCCCTCATCCTCCAAGCCAAAGAGGACAAAGACTGTTCCTCAAACACCTCAGAAGAGAAGGAGGATTACTTTGAGAGACGAGTCAGACAGTGAGGAACAGGTTTTTACATCAGAACCTATTGTCAAAGAAGCTGAGAAAGTTCCTTCTCAGAAGGATTCTGGAATTGGGGGATCTAAGCTTCTTCAAAGAGATACAAGAAACAGAGGGCAAAAAGGCCAGTTTCAGATGATGAGGAAGCAGCAGCTAAGGAAGGAGATCAGGAATCTCTGATCTCACAAGAACTAGAATCTGCTAAACCCACTGCTTCTCCATTAACTCCAACTAAGGAAGCTGCTACTGAAAATGCCAACACACCATATGTGTCTCCTAAGACTGTATCTCCTGTTATTACAGGCACAAGTGCTGATATTGATATCCAGACCTTGGTTGTGCCTGAAGTAATTTGCTTAGAAGCTCCAACAGCAATTAATCCATCAACAACACCTGTTACTGATGCTGCTCAAACTCTAGAATTATCTACTACACCTTCTCTGCATCTAGATGCTGATGATCAGAATATAGGTGAGCATTAGGATATGGCTGTTGATCAGAACTTGGAACCAGATCAGCAATTAGAGGATGTTGTTGAAGCCTCCATTTCTACTCATACTGTTGTTTTATCAGAAGATACTGATTCTGTAAGTTCTGATGCTGCAAATGCTGGAGATACTGGTGATGTTGCTCCAAATGCAGATGTTGATGAAACAGGACCTTCAGGACTTGCCCCTCAACAAACTGTTCTTAAATTTGAACTTGTTAAGAAGTTTGTTACAAGAGAAGCATCAGTGCCTTGGAGTGAAACTCCTGCAGGACAGGAGTGGACTAAGGAATGGAACTCAGTTACCTGTGCTCCAACTGCACAGCATCTGGCTGAGCACTTGACAAAAGCTGATGAAATGTTAAATACTGATGATTTCAAAACACAGCTTAGAGTCACTGCATTGAGTACTAAACATTTACAAGGTCTCCATTCAACTACTCATGCAGAGTTACATCACTTAAGGGAAGAACTAATGAAGCAAGAACAAGTTCAAAAGATTGATAAGAAAAAGTTCTTCCAACCTACCTTTGACAGGGTTGCTTATATTGAGAAGACTCAAGAGAACCAACAAGCTCAGATTGATGATATTCTGAAAAATCAAGCTTCTCAGCAATCTCAACTTAATGAAATCCAAGCCTCAGTGGAATTGCTTGTCTCTCTTCTATTACCTGCTGATGCCAAAAAGGGGGAGAAAGTAATTAAGTCCAAATGCAAAACTGATAAGACACTGAAAGGGAAGGATGATGAAAAGGATGATCAAGGAAACTCTAGAATGGGTAGAGGTCATAGTCATGGTAGAGGTTTCTCATCAAGAAAAGCTGAAATCACAAGTCACAGGACAAGTTCTGATACTAGGAAAAGAATTAGTTCTGCTACTGGTAAAAGGATAAGTTCTAATGAACTTTTAGATCTTGATGAAGAAATGTCAAGACAGTTATTTCTTCAGGAAAATCCAGGAATGGACTTGGAGAGTTTAATAGAAGAAGAAGCCAGACTTAAATCAGAGAAAGTCACATCTAAATCTGAAGCTTCTGGTAAAAAGACACTTCCAAAACTCAAAGGCATTGTGATAAAAGAAAGGAAAAATACTGAAGCAATATTGGCTAAATCACAATCGCAGATAGATCCAAGATCCAAGGGTAAAGAAAAGGTTGGTGAACCTATCAAGGTTTATGTGCCTCCTGAGAATGAAGAAATTACTGATGAAGATGATGATCTTGCTCTGACTTCAAGAAAAGTTCTTAAGACAACCTCTGACATGGCTCAAGTTGTTCAGAGTCAAGAGACAGTAAGTTCTGATATTTTGAAGAAGCAAGTAACCTCTGACATAGTTCAAGTTAACTTGATATCAGAAGATAAATCAAAGACACTCCTACCAGGATTCACTAAAGCAAAACAGACTCAACCTTTGAAGACTGCTGCAAGTGGTTTTGAAGCAAGAGTAGTTACTGGAAAGGAAGCAAGAGATAACACTGGATTGGGAAGTGCTGATGAAAGAAGAATACAGAACACTACCAATGATCCAACTTCCTTGAGTGAACCAGGTATTGGAGCAACTCTTGAGAGGTTGTCAACTGGAATCTGTACAAATGGTTTACCATACCTACTTAAAAGAACACATCTTGTTGTACTTCATGACAGATGGTAGGGTTTATCATATAAGGTAAAATGCCATTCCATTGAAGTATTTTGAAGAATTGGAGCATGTACTATTCTTACTTCAAGTGAATGATAGATTGACAAGAAGTGCTGCAAACTATTTGAAGGATCAGATTCAGAGACAGAAAAGGCTTTATTCTGTTAAGTCTGACAGCACATATGTTCCAAAGTACAGAGATCACAAGGGTGATATAGTTGAAATGAAGCCCAACACTGCTAAGATTATAACTACCTTTCTGGGTTACAGGGCTGTGGAATTCAATCTTGAGTCTGATAAAGCTTATTTGATTAGACTGGATCAGGATATAAGAAAAGCTAAGATTAATTATCTCAGGGCTGCAATCTTTCAAATTGGTGAAGATATTGTAGAGCTTAAAGATGCTAAAAGGAGGATGATTGATGAACTTAGATATGCTAAGAGATGTTTGTTGAAGAACCATCTCAGAACAACTCCTGACATCAGAGAGATCCGAAGATGAAGCCAAGTCAAGATCTACAACTGATTAAATTCTGATATTTGTACAAACTGAAGCTGTTATCAGAAGTTAAATATTGGTAAAGCTTTAAGGACTGTAAGTTGTAGTTATCTAGTATAATTTTCATGCATTTGTACTTAATGTTTTTGACATCATCAAATATCTATTAAACTTGTATATTATGCTAATTTACAAGTTGGGGGAGATTTTTAGATATATTTGATAATGTCATGGCTAATATGATTTATGTTTAGTTTTCAGATCTTACTTAAACAGGATAAATCAGTACTTACTGGAAGTCAGGACTTAAGGATATCAGTACTTATATTATCAGGAGATAATCATCAGAAGATGGATATCAGAACTTAAGTACTGAAGGACGATCAAATAAAGACAGCAGCTGATTAAAGGAAAGAAGATCGAGATAAACATAAGAAGAGATATGCATGAAGAAGGAATTCTATGAAGAATAGATACTTGGAAGAAAAGATATCTGATTGATATATTTTAGGAAGCAGAATTATATTCCATATTAATTAGCGATTATCTTGTAACTGTGTAGTATATAAACACAGACATAGGGTTTACACTATAAGTGTTATCATATTCGAGAAGATTATTAATTGTAACCCTAGCAGCTCTCGTGATATTTGTTCATCACTGAGAGGTAACAGTTCCATACTATAACAGAGTTTATTGTTTCAATAAAGTTTGTTTTCTGTTAGCTGAGTTATTAAAGTTTGATTTGATTGTACTTTACACTGTATTCACCCCCTCTACAGTGTGTGTGTGACCTAACATTAACTTTAACTATTTTGACTAAGAGTGGTGAGGACCAAACAGAAGTTGAGTCACCATTGGTCAAGAGATCAAAAAAGAGTAAGAAATATGAGCTGACCACTCAAGCCACCTCAGTATCCTCCCAAAAGGATGCAGTTGTGAATATGAGGATCAAACAGACTTTAGATACATCCTTTCAACATGGTGTGTCTATTGAAAAGAGCATTCACCCCAATGCATCCTGTATAGAGTTTGCACAGCCTACACTTGATCAAATCCAAGTGTATGGTAGGAGAAATAAGGATGGCACATACAGTGAGGGCACATCTTTTGAAGCTCCCTCATCCATTCAGGGGGAGCTGCCAACACTCACTTCTGAACAACAACTTCTAATCTCACATATTTCTTCTCCACCTACAGCAGTTGAATCCAACTCTCAAGTGCAAGCTAAATCAAGTGACTTGGTTCAAGAAACCTTACTCACCACCCAGGCACTACAATAAGATGGTGAGAGGCTACTAGCTGGGGTAAACATTGATGACACCATCAAAACCATGGGGGGTTCATCAGTTTTTACTGAAGACCCCATGGATATCACAAATGCAGCGTCGTGTGCAAATTAGCCTTCACAGGCTGTTAGGTTTGAGGGTAGTACTCCTGAGGGGGAGCTATCTAAATCCTCTCCAATTCAATTGGAGGTTCCTCATGTAGGAACAACTCCCCTCACAACCCTAGCAGATATTGTATTAGCAGCTGATGTTAGGAGTACAATTGCCAATGATCCTGCTATAGGGGAGGCAATTTATCACATTCAAGTGACAATACTTTGCAAGAAGCACAAGGGTTTGAGGCTGGTGTACATGACAGTAACCCAGTCAATTCCCCTCCAATTCAATTAGAGGTTCCCACTACAAGTGGAGGATAACACACTATCATAAACACAGAACAATCTATGAGTAAAACTGTGACTTTAGTCACAATGACTTTAGTCACAGGTGGTTCTGATTCCTTTACAGCTCAACCCTCAACCTCACAACCTTAACAACCACACATTCTATCTCAATGGCAAATATCTCACAACATCTATTCACTTCTGATATGAGCAATCAAGACTATCAAGCCATTATGCTCACATACAATGAAGATGTTGAAAAACAGAAGGAGAAGATTGTGAATAATGAAGAATAGGATAGGAATGTAGATGCATGGCTATCTCAGGATTTTGTATTGGAGATGAATCAAGTCTTGGCTAGATTCAGTGATGAGTATGTTACAATTCTTGGGAGCAATGTTAAGGCCTTGACTTCACGGGATGTTTATGATGCAGTCACTGAGGTCTACAAAGCTCAACTCAAGGCTTTTCACATGTTTGGTAAAGCCCTAGAACTCAAGTTGACTGGTCATGAAGACAAGATAAGGAAGCTGGTGAAGGACAAAATGGATGAGATCATCCCATCTCAAGTACAGATCACCTCCAAGTTCAAGCATTTTGCTGATCAAATGTCAAGGATGGATCTTACTAGCATTGAAAAGGAAGTTAAAAATCTCAAAAAATCCTTCATCTCTCTTCATACAGTGCTCCAACAGAAAATCACTCATTCAAATGACATAAAGGTCAAGCTGGAACAACTTCACCAAAGCAGATATGAGCCTTCAGCTTTGCTCATGGATGGAATCAAACAGGGTTTCTCAACATCTACTAGCTCTTATCATCCGGGCTCTACTTCTATAAATTTGCAAATCCAATCTCTCCAAAACCAAGTCTCAGAATTACAGACCTCTAATGCTTCCCTCAGTGCACAGGTCCAAGCCTTGACTTCTCTAGTCAAGAGTCAAGAAACAGACATCCAGACTCTGGTGGACTCTTATAAGCACCTTCAAATGCAGAATTATGTTGCTTTAGGGGCCATCATGGGGAAGCTCAATATTTCATTGCCTGCTTTACCTAAACAAATAAGGCCAGAGTTACCAATTCCTCTCCTCATGCCTGTCACCAAGAATAAGGGGGAGATTGAGGTTAGGATTCAACAATCCAGGGATGCTAAATCAAAATCCAAATAGTCTGTTCAGGTGGGACAAAGCTCAAGTGCTAAAGTTGATGTTGGGAAAGAAAGACTACTAAGGGCTGCAGAAGGACCCAATCAAGATCAGGAATTTAATGACCTTCTTGTAGCACTAAGAGTATCTCTTTAACACAACTATATGGCTTGCAAGAAAGCCTTGGGCAAGAACATCAATTTCATAAGAGCAGTGGTGGTGAAAGTTGATAATTTTCTAGAGAAAAAGATTGTCATGAACATCAATAATGGTGGTATGGACAGGTGTCTCCAGGTGACTCTTCCATATCTTCAAACTTTAAGAACATCTGAACTGGATGTAATGATTGACAGAGTGAATCCAGTTATTCAAGAAGACATTAACTTCTCCAAGAACTCAAAAAGGCACAGATAGTAGCTTTTCCAGAAGCCTATCTATATCCACATAAAGGAGTAGTTTATGTCTGTCCAAAAACTAGTCAAGCAAGACATCTCATTGTTCCTAAACATTGTGTCAGATCAAACATGAGGCTGATCATGACATTGCAGTCTAACTTGAAGCATAAAATGAGCAAGAAGCATGAGGATGTTGAAATGGTAAAAATCTTGGACAGATATATCTTGAATCCTGACACCATGTTGCCAGACACTCAATACGATTTAAGGGAAGATGAGGATGATGATGAGCAGAAGAATGACAAACAAAAGCCTTCTGGCTCAAATCCAAGTCAAACCTCTAAAGCAACTGGTAGCAATGACAAGAGCCAAGGAGAAAAAAGAATGATGAGAAGAAGAGAGGAAGTGAGAGGAGAAGCAAAAAGAATCATGATGGCTCAGAACCACACCAAACCCTAAAAATCCAAAAACAACTAACTCAACCTTTGGCTCAACCTTCAAAGTCAACTGTCTCAATCATCAAACCACCTCAAGCCTCTAAGCCCAAATTTTTATGCAGACAAACTGCTAACTCTTTTCTCAAAATACCAATCACCACATGCCAAACATCTCTTAAGAAAATCTCAACCTTACCTTCTGTCAAACCATCACACAAAACTCATTTCAAGTCTGTTGGGAGAAAACCAAAGAAAGCTAAGCCTGCTGAAAAAGTTAAAGTTTACTGAAAGGGCCATCTGAAATTGTTTCAAGCAAAATGATTTTCTACCCTTAAACTGGTGTAGTTCAGATGAAGACTATTTTCAACAACTGGCTGAAGAAATAGTTAGAGTCTGGGTTGTTACTCTAAAGGAAGTAAGAATCTACTTTGAAGATGGATCATTCGCTTTTCTAGGAAGCAATTTGATGGACACTCTTTCTCCAATAGAAATCAAGAGAGTGATAAGTTTGTTGAAGGATAAGAATACTGCTAAAAGAGCACAGAAATCAGTTCTAGCTGAATGGTTGATTGCAAGGGAGGAAAGAAGAGCAAGGAGTGAAGCGGAATATGAGGAGAAAAGGAGAAAGTATGATGAGGAGACTGAAATGTATATCAAAAGATCAAAAGAACTTAAAGCAAAAGGGATGAGTAGGATCTCCAAGGATGGAAGATTTCTAAATATAAAAGTTGGCTCATTTTCGAGATTCATAATTGAAATATTAGATGGTTATCCAAAGCAAGACAGACTCAAACTGATAGAAGCTCTAACAGGGACTCCAATCATAGAAGAACTTAAAATTCTTGTATATTTTAAAGACCTCATTAGAGCAGAATCAGAAGTTCCAATCTTTGTCTGATACTTGCAATAACTCAATCTCAAAATCATCTGATGTACAATTGCTGTAATTGTGTCAATTTTTATATTAGTCTTATTTTCCATTTTAACTCGGGGTTAGTCTTGTTAACAGGCATGAATTTGTGTTAAGCAATCTTCTCACAAATTGGGGGAGATTGTTGTGCAAGACATGCTTGTACGTTAACAAGACTAAGTCAAATTGACAACCCTAAGTAAGTTGTATTGTAATCTTAGTTTACATTTTGTATTATAACACTAAATTCTGTAAAAATGTCAAAGAGCATACTGGAGTCTTTTTCTTTTAAACAGTATCAAGCCTAAGAATTCTATCTCGAAGAATATCAAGAAGATCATGCCTCAGCAGAATTATGAAGAAGCTTGGAGTTGAATAAATCTGTTTTGGGAAAAATGTTCTAAGTCAAGATCTCTACAAGACACAGATTTAGTATTATAGAGAAATCATTCGAGAACTCCAGAATGAGTTATAGAGAACTCATGAAAGCTACTAGAGAACTCAGAGATATCGACAAGCCAAATTGAAGACATAAAGATTGGAGATATCGATAAGTCATTTCTTCACTAGAGAACTTAGAGTTATCGACAAATCAAATTTCACTTGAGAACTCAGAGATATCGACAAGTCAAAATTCACTAGAGAACTGTAACGCCCTCCAAACCCGGGTCAGAAGTTTGGGGACCACAACACACACACACATACTATATTTAAACATGTTTACGAATATAATAATATATATCAATAACCTTACTTACCATTATCCACGGATCGAGGTAGTTTAAAGTATGCCCACAAGCCATCACCTTATTTATATTACAAACATTCTAAATCCCAGTTTATTTATCTTACAACAGAAGTAAACTTTATTACAAACTATAAACATAAACTAAGCCACACATCATCTGCAAACTTATTCCATCTCAACCTGGATACCTAGCTCGCACACTTGTTTGGGGATCCTCGCTACCACCAGTTTTCTTTTTCACTGGAAAAAGAATATAAACAGATTTACAAGAGTGAGCTAACTAGCTCAGCAAGTCACAATGACAGTTACTGAGATTAATAATGATCAATTGAGATGATATAAGGAATCAAGTTCACTGATAAGCAATTATTAGAATTGGATATTCACTTTTATTTTAAAAATCAAGGTTAGGCTTCTGATCAGTCATGCACTAACCCCGAGCAAGGCTCTCAGCTTTACTCTATATACTGGATCCATGGCACACATTGGCCTATTATGACCACGAATCTGGTCCGACCAAGAATCTGGTCCATATTTAAAAATAATCCAATTCCAGAATCACAATATGATAAGCAATGTAAATCAATAGTTGAATCATAAACAACATTTATCTTGAAGCATAGGATGATCTGTAATTCCATAAAATAACAAGGAAATCATAAAGGTTGGGTTTCAATCAAGGAAAGAATCAGAAAGCAGAAGACCCAAGGGTTCAAGAGTTACAAGAATTGGTCTTTTGTTACACAAGATATAAGGGTTGGTATGTTAAGCAATCTCGTATCAAGAATCACTATGTGGTAGATATGTATTTGTGGAGTAGTATCGTATAGGTGTGGTTTGTATATGAGAATTCAACAATAAATGGTTTATGAAGAATCAGGCTTATGGCTCAAGATCAATAAGAATCATGGTTTAGATTAAGTACTTCAAAGTACTTGCAATATAGAACAAGAACCATTAGGAATACTTGCAATTATATTACAAGGAAGAGCAGAAACACTTGCCTTATCAACTTGCTTTTATGCTACTTGTACTTGTCTACTAGTTCCTACTCACTAACCCCTTGCTTTCCATTTCTACGTCTCGCTTCCTCTGTTAAACATCATATGTACTTATCAATACTCATTCTCATTTCGTTATACTCGTTACAAGCTTCTAACTACCCTTCATTTCACCCAAATCTGACGTACGGATTGAAAGTTATGAATAAAATAGTCAAACAATGCATGTACAGTCATATTATACAGCAATCGAATCACATATAATACATAGCACGTAAGATATTCAATTAAAATAACTATTCAAAGAAGATTCGGGTTTAAAATGATTTCCCAGGTATTTAATACGAATTTTTTAAACATTTTTCAGAATTAAAATGGATCTCCGAATCATTTTATAATTAAATAACAGAGTTCAAATACTCAGATTCGGACTCAAAATCATTTAATACTAATTATCGAGCCTTGAATATATTTTAGAATAATATTTTAAAGCTCGAAACTATTTTTCAAGATTTTTAAGTCAATTTTAATAATTAAATCAAATTAAAAAATTAATTAAAATCAATTAATAAATAATTAAACTAATTAATCAATTAATATTTAATTAATTTACTAATTAATTAATTAAATATTAACTAAAATTACTTAACTAAATAATTTAGATTTATTTTTGAATTAAAAATAATTTTCAGAATTAAAATAATGATTTTTGGAATTTTTGGAAATTAAAAACAATTTTTGAAAATAATTTATAAAAAGAAATCTGAATTTTGAAAGAATTTAAAACAAAAATCCAGAATTTGTAAAGCTCTGGAAACTTTAGGGGCTAAAGTGCAAAAACAGGATTTTAGAAAATTTTTAGAACAAAAAGGATTGAAACCGAGTCAAACCGGGTCAGGAATCCGGGTCACCAAGAACAAGAACCCAGTTTCCGGTGACCGGAAACACTCTTCGGCGATCCCGATCTTCGCCCAATCCTCACTTTTCTGCTTAAGGTTCGACTGGATTGTGTTTAAAACCTCAACATCAGTCAGATTATAACAAAAACAATAGTAAGGCGTCCCCAGAGCCGACGAAATCGCCATTAAAGCCGGTCGGTTTCAAACTTTTCCGGCGAATCGAACAAAGAAGCTAACACAGAAATTAAATACATTAATCGGCTCATTTTGAGACAATCTATTGACTGATATTGCTTAATTCAATCCAGAATCAATGAAAATGAAATACCCAATTTGAATTTAGAACATTCAATTGATTTAGACCCTAATCTTTAAATTCCGAGAATCAAACATCAATTTCTATATGTTATTGAACTCCAAATTTGAAGTATAATATACTAAAATGACCAGGAAGAAAAGATCTACATGATTATACCATCAAATCACATCAAAAGCATCAAGAACAAAAGTTCCTAACTTAATCCATAAATAATTCGAATTAAAATAATTAAATAGGAAAAATACTGTGATTTATGCACACAAATAGATGGTTGATTCCGAAGAGTTTTTTGAGTGTTTCGTTTTGATATATTGCACGCTTGAATCAGAGTTCGATAACGCCTTCGTTCGTACGTTTGATTCTCAAGAACGTAACGTGTTTAGGGTTTTTCTCTGTATTTCTTATATGTTTACTGATCGATTATGATTTTATGAATAAAATGAAATAATAAAAGGGCTATATTTATTTATGAAATATTGGTTCGTGTTGGATCGTTTGGATCGAAAAATTAGTTACTTAGCCGCTAAGTAACTGCAAAAATGATCCGATTTAATACCCATATTGGATAATTATCCCAACCGGGCTTTTTATAAAACACTTTATACGAAAATAATGTAATATTATCCCGTCTTTCGAGAATACGAGTTTTGTTGATAGATTGAAAAAATTATCGTATCGAAAATGTATGTCGGGACGCGTATGGGTCAAACCGTAATCCGAATCAAATAAGTCAAAATACGGAAAATGTCTGGAATTACCAGATTAGATTAGGAAGGAGTTTTCGGACGAGTTTCGGGTTGTAAAAACGTAAAAACGGTTGAGGTTGGACGATTCCCGGCTTTATAAAATAATTTATAATTATTCAGAAAATAATTAATAAATTCATAAATTAATATAAAGTCATATAACACTCCAAAAATTACTAGAAAAATACCACACTCATCTATATTTTATTCTTGACATATTATAATTAACATACTCATATCTTGTCACATATAAACATCTAAATATTATTATCAATTACCAGATAATTCACCAAAATTCACATAATAATCACATAATAATCATTTATTGATAAAAATAATTACACGCGATATCCCGGATATTACATCCTCCCCCCTTAAAAGGATTTTGTCCTCAGAATCTCCTAAGTAAACAACTTAGGGTACTTTTCTCGCATATCGCTTTCTAACTCCCAGGTTGACTCTTCAACCTTTGGGTTTCTCCACAATACTCTTACCAAATTTACCACTTTATTTCTCAATACCTTTTCTCACTTTTCTAGAATCTCTATTGGATTCTCTACATATGATAAATCTTCCTGAAGTTCTATCAGCTCATACTCGATCACATGCTTAGAATCTGAATTATATCTCTTAAGCATCGAGATGTGAAAAACATTATGAATGTCCTCCATGTGTGGGGGTAATGCCAAATCGTATGCTACCTTGCCGACACGTTTCAAAATTTCAAAAGGTCCAACGTATCTAGGATTCAGCTTTCGTTTCTTTCCAAATCTTGACAACCCTTTCCATGGTGACACCTTCAGTAACACTAGATTTCCTTCTTCAAATCCTATGTCCTTTCTTGATTGATCTGCATACTTTCTTTGGCGATCTTGTGCTGCAATTAACCTTTTCTGGATGACTTCCACAACTTCTTTTGTCTATTGTATCAATTCAAGTCCAAGTATCTTACGTTCTCCGACTTCGTCCCAATATACTGGTGATCGACATTTGCGTCCATAAAGAGCTTCATAGGGTGGCATTCCGATACTGGCATGATAACTGTTATTGTAAGCAAACTCCACTAAGGGTAAATGCTCGTCCTAATTGCCTTTGAAATCAATGCCACAAACACGTAACATGTCTTCAATTGTTTGGATCGTTCTCTCACTTTGGTCGTCCGTCTGTGGAAGATTAGTCGTACTCATATTCAACTTAGTTCCCAAGCATTCTTGAAAGCTTCTCCAAAATCTTAAATTGAATCATTGATCTCAATCAGATACAATAGACACAGGGACTCCATGACGCACTACTATTTCTTTCAAATACATGTGAACCAACTTATCCAGTGAAAATCTTTCATTGATAGGAAAGAAATGAGCTGATTTGGTTAGTATGTCCACTATGACCCAAATAGCATCATGGTTTGCTTTCGTCCTTGGTAATCCAACTAGAAAATCCATAGAAATGTGCTCCCATTACCATTCTGGAATCTCTAGTGGCTGTAATAACCCACTTGATCTCTGGTGCTCTGCCTTAACTCTTTGGCACGTGTAATATTTGCTAACCCATTTCGTAATTTCTCTTTTCATATCTGGCCACCAACAATTCTCTTTTAAATCTCTGTACATCTTGGTACTTCTTGGATGGATGGAATACCTTGATTTGTGAGCTTCGCGTAGAATTTCATTCTTCAATTCTACCACTGATGGTATTCAAATTCTGGATGAAAATCTGAGAATACCTTGATCGTCCTTTTGAGTGTATAACTCTTCTCCAACCAAACGACTGATATCCTGATCCATTATTTTCTCTTGACCTTTTCTTATCTTTTCTAGCAATACTGGTTGAAAAGTCATATTATACATCTTTGCTTCATTAGGATTGCAAATTCTGACTTCTAATTCCAATTTTTGAAATTCCTTGTATAGTTCCTCGGGTACTGTCAACATGTTCAATCTTTCCTTTCTACTTAACGCATTAGCTACCACATTCGCTTTTCCTGGATGATAGTTAATTGTGCAATCATAGTCTTTGATCAGCTCTAACCATCGTCTCTGTCTCATGTTAAGCTCCTTTTACGTGAATATGTACTTTAAACTCTTATGATCCGTATAGATCTCGCATCTTTCTCCATATAAATAATGTCTCCAAATCTTTAAGGCAAATACTATCGCTGCTAGTTCCAAGTTATTAGTAGGATACTTCTACTCATGAGGTTTCAGTTGTCTAGATGCATATACAATGACTTTATCATGCTACATCAAAACATAACCTAATCCCTTATGAGAAGCATCACTATAGATTACGAAATTTCCTTGATCATCTGGAAGTGACAAAACAGGTGTCATGATTAACCTCTTCTTTAATTCTTGAAAACTTTCTTCGCACTTCGCATTCCATATAAACTTCTCATTTTTCCTGGTAAGCTTCGTCAAAGGCGTCGCAATCTTCGAGAAATCTTGAATAAATCTTCGATAATATCCCGCTAATCCCAAGAAACTTCTCACTTCTGTTGGTGTTTTTGGCCTTTCCCAATTCGTAATAGCTTCAATCTTTGCTGGGTCCACTTTGATTCCTTAATTACTTACTACGTGCCCTAAAAATTGAACTTCTTGCAACCAAAATTCACACTTCGAAAACTTTGCATAAAACCTCTTCTTTCTCAAAATTTCCAAAGCTCTCTTTAGATGTTCCGCGTGATCTTCCGTTTACTTGGAGTATATCAAAATAACACCAATAAACATAATTACAAACTTGTCCAAATATTCCTTTAAAATTCTGTTCATCAAGTCCATAAATGCTGCTGGGGCATTGGTCAATCCAAAAGACATCACTAAGAATTCGTAATGACCATATCTTGTTCTGAAAGTTGTCTTTGGTATATTTTTAGGTTTGATCTTTAATTGATGATATTCGGATCTCAAATCAATCTTAGAAAAATACTTGGGTCCTTTCAGCTGGTCAAACAAATTGTCGATTCGAGGCAATGGATACTTGTTCTTGATCGTAAGCTTATTGAGTTCTCGATAGTCGATGCATAGCCTCATGCTTCCGTCTTTCTTCTTAACAAATAATACCGGTGCACCCCATGGGAATACACTGGGTCTAATCACTCATTTTTCTAATAACTCTTGCAATTGCTTTGCCAATTCCTTCATTTTAACATGCACCATTCTGTATGGGGTCTTAGATACTGGTTCCGTTCTGGGTGCTAAGTCGATCGCAAACTCAATTTCTCTACCTAGAGGAAGTCCTGGTAATTCATCTAGAAACACGTCTGGAAATTCATTTCCCACTGGAATGTCTTCCAGTTTTCCTGGCTCCTGACTTATATCTATCACGTACACAATGAAGTGCTCACATCCTTGTTGTAATAACTTTTTAGCTTGAATTATCGTCAAGAACTTCTTTGCTTGCTTCTGGCCTTTAAACGTCACCACTTTCTTGTCTGGCGTCTTCAAGATTACTTTCTTATTACGACAGTCTATCTGAGCATCGTGCTTAGATAGCCAGTCCATTCGTAGGATAACGTCAAACTCTCCCAACTTAAATGGTATCAAGTCAGCAGTAAACTTATTTCCAGAAATGTCAATCTCACAGCTCTTACACACTTGATTAACCGATACACGTTCCTGATTTTCTAATTGTACCATCATAATTTCACTTAGTAATTTAATCGGGCAATTAAACTTATCAACAAAATCTTGAGAAATAAATGATTGAGTTGCTCCCGAATCTACTAGCACCTTTGCACATAAATAATTCACAGTAAGCGTACTTACCACAACATCAGTGTCCATGATAGCATCTTTCACAGAAATGTCATAAACTCTAGCTCTGGGAGGTTCATTCACTACTGGAGGGGCTCCCATGATTCGCAGTGAATTATTGACTGGAACTGGTGCCTTGCAATCCCTTGCTATATGTCCTCACTTTCCTTACTTGGAACAAGTATACCCAATTTCTGGAACTTTTCCTGCCTGATTCCTGGTAGGCTGATCCTTGTTGGCTGGCTCCCTGGCTAGCTGATTACGGCACTCCCTTGAATAGTGCCCCCTCTGGTTGCATCTATAGCAGACCACATTCAACTTGTGCAAACTCCACCATATTTCTTTCCACATACTTGGCAATCTGGTATAGCTGGCCTCTGCTGGGTTCACTGGTTCCCAGTGGCTGGACGGTTACCCTGGCCTTCGTTACCGGCATTCTGTCTGTTGAAATTTCTTTCGGGCTGGAACTTGCCTTTTCTCTGATTGAAATTTGGAAACTTCCCTGCTCAAGACTGTCCTTCACTCCCTTCAAACTTCCTCTTCTTACCTTCCTTCTCTTTCTGAGACATTTCACTTTCTGTCTCCGCAATCATAGCTTTCTGCACAACTCCCGCATACGTGTCCAATCCAAATATGGCCACTTTCCCTCAGATCCATGGCTTGAGTCCTTGCTAAAATATCTTAGCCTTCTTCCTATCAGTGTCCACATAGGATGGCACAAACCTAGACAATTCCTCAAACTTGCTTTCATAATCTGCCACTGACATATTCCCCTGCTTGAGCTCCATAAATTTCAATTCCATTTGATCCTGAACAAAGTGAGGGAAATACTTCTCTAGAAAAAACTCCTTGAATTTATCCCATGCAACATCATCAGTACCTTCCAACACTTTAACGGTTTCCCACCAGTAGGTGGCTTCATTCTTCAGATAGTAACTTGCAAACTCATTCTTATGTTCCTCCCTCACCTTGACTAAGGCAAATATCTTCTCAATCTCCGTCAACCAGACCCTTGCCTCAATCGGATCTACAGAACCTTTAAACTCTGGTGGATTCACCACCTGAAAGGTCTTAAAGGTTACCTGAGGGTTAATCTTCCTCTTCTGTTATTGAGTTAGGTGGACTGTCAGTTGGACCAAGATCTGAAGAATCTGGGCTACAGTTGGGTCTATGGGACCTGGATTCACATTCTGGTTATTGTTGTCTTGGGTATTGTTTGTTGTTGTTGTTGGTTTCTTCATTTTGGTTGGTAGCACAGGTTTTTCTTCTAGGAGGCATTTCCTGTAAAGAATCAAACAACTTATTTAGCCTTTAAATCAAATCCCTTTTTCTGAAAAGATTTTTGTTAAACAGAAATATCTCTTTTTGAAAACATTTTCAATAGTCGAACTAAGTAAATTGCATGCTTCTTTACAGAATATAAACAATTAGGGGAAAAATACAGGTTATCACAAGAGTTTTATAACTGGTGCAATAAAATAAAACAGGTATAGTAAAGTAGATGACCATACTGGAAAGGAAAGGTACTGGTATATATCAAAGTTTGGTGGTACAAGCGCGAAATGTCTTATTGAAGGCAAAGGTACAACAGGCCTATCCATTAGTCAGCAAGTCTTGTTTATTTATATTCCCACCAAAAGTCTGATCTTACATATCACACATTATTATACATATATCAGTTGTCACATCATCTCCATCATCTAGTTTCAAGTACTCTCCGGGTCACCTAAATCTCATTCCGAAATTCCTTCACATTCCTGGCGACATTTATAATCTTGATAATGTGTTGTAGTTCCCGGATCTGTGCCCTACAGGGCTTCTCGCTCTAAAAGAAGAGCCTCATACTAGAGATTACTGTAGAAATTCATTATCATAGAATACCAAACTAAATTTCAAAATCAAGGAAATCGAATGAGAAGGAATAGTGAAGAAGATGTAAGTATGGCTGAGAGAAACCATACAAGTACATAAGATGGCCAGTCTTAGTACCGCATAGTTTACAACGCATAATTCAGTGGCGTCCCACCAGACCCTTTTGTCACACAGACAAATAGTCAGCGCATATGCATTGTTTTCCCCAATCGTCTGATAGATGACCGAGGAAAAAAACAATGTTTAGATAAAAAATTCACAAATAGGGAAGGAGAGAATCTGATTTATAATGGAATCAACAAAATCCTAAGACGCACCCGCAACCGAATGTCCAATAGAGTCAGAACAGGTAGAGGTCCTTGAATAAGTTGTCTCATACTTGGAGGTAGAATAGTTCGCATCGGTGCAACCGTCGCAACAGGTATTATGGCTGACGCCGGTGGAAGAGCAGGACATAGATCAGATGATATTGAAATAAAGGAATCTGCTATCGCTGATATTTGAAAATTACGCTACTAGATAAGAATATCAAATCTCATCACGAATCATACTAAAACCTACTATTTAGTCGCACTCAACCTCTCGACGCTCTATTTCTTTATTTCCTAATACTAATCTTAACCCTCTACCCATTTCCGACAATCTAGGCTTGTGGCAGTGACTTTAAACCGTAGCTCTGATGCCAAACTGTAACGCCCTCCAAACCCGGATCAGAAGTTTGGGGACCACAACACACACACCATATTTAAACCTGTTTATGAATATAATAATATATAGCAATGACCCTACTTACCATTATCCACGAATCGCAGCGGTTTAAACTATGCCCACAAGCCATCACGTTATTTATATTACAAACATTCCAAATCCCAGTTTATTTATCTTACAACGGAAGTAAACTTTATTACAAACTACTAACACAAACTAAGCCATACATCATCTGCTAGCTTATTCCATTTTAACCTGGATACCTAGCTCGCACACTTGTCTGGGGATCCTCGCTACCAACAGTATCCTTTTTCACTGGAAAAAAATATAAACAGATTTGAAAGAGTGAGCTAACTAGCTCAGCAATTCACAATGACAGTCACTGAGATTAAGAATGATCAATTGAGATGATATAAGGAATCAATTTTACTGATAAGCAATGATTAGAATTGGATATTCACTTTTATTTTAAAAATCAAGGTTAGGCTGTTGATCAGTCACGCACTAACCATGAGCAAGGCTCCCAGCTTTGCTCTATATACTGGATCCAAGGCACACATTGGCCTATTATGACCATGAATCTGGTCCGACCACGAATCTGGTCCATATTAAAAACAATCCAATTCCAGAATCACAATATGATAAGCAATGTAAATCAATAGTTGAATCATAAACAACATTTATCTTGAAGCATAGGATGATCTGTAATTCCATGAAATAACAAGGAAATCATAAAGGTTGGGTTTCAATCAAGGAAAAAATCAGAAAGCAGAAGACCCAAGGGTTCAAGAGTTATAAGAATTAGTCTTCTGTTATACAAGATATAAGGGTTGTTATGTTAAGCAATCTCGTATCAAGAATCAGTATGTGGTAGATATGTATTTGTGGAGTTGTATCGTATAGGTGTGGTTTATATTTGAGAATTCAACAATCAATGGTTTATGAAGAATCAGACTTATGGCTCAAGATCAATAAGAATCAGGGTTTGGGTTAAGTACTTCAAAGTACTTGCAATATAGAACAAGAACCATTAGGAATACTTGCAATTATATTACAAGGAAGAGCAGAAACACTTTCCTTATCAACTTGCTTTTATGCTACTTGTACTTGTCTACTGGTTCCCACTCACTGACCCCATACTTTCCCTTTCTACGTCTCACTTCCTCTGTTAAACATCATATTTACTTATCAATATTCATTCTCATTTCGTTCTACTCGTTACAAGCTTCTAACTAACCTTCATTTCACCCAAATCCGATGTACGGATTGAAATTTATGAATAAAATAGTAAAATAATGCATGTATAATCATATTATACAGCAATCGGGTCACATATAACACATAGTTGTTAGTCTCTAAACACGCGCTAATAATACACGCAAGTATACGCATTCACAAGTAATATAGAATTATTTCTAGTTCGTTCCCACAGAGACTGACTTTGGTTAATGTTAGATATATTTGAGATGTCATGTCTAATATGATTTGTGTTTAGTTTTTTCAGAACTTAAAAACAGGACATATCAGGACTTACTGAAATCAGAACTTACTGAAATCAGAACTTAATATCAGAACTTACGGTGTCAGAAGATACATATCAGTACTTAAGTGCGGGAAGACTTTCAGATAAGGAGTGCGGCTGATTTACAGGAGAAGATCTGGACTAAAACAAAAGAAGATACGCATGAAGAGTTAGATGACTAGAAGACTTGTAGAAGATATCTAATTGATATATTTTAGGAGATGGAATTATATCCCATATCAATTAGAATATATCTTGTAATTGTGTACTATATAAACACAGCTTAGGGTTTACACTATATGTGTTATCATTATCGAGAAGATTATACATTGTAACCTAGCAACTCTTAGTGATATTTGTTCATCACTGAGAGAGAACAATAGTTCATATTGTAACAGAGTTTATTAAATATACTTGATCTTTGTTATATACTTGTGTTCAAATCAATTTGATTGTATAAACACTGTATTCAACCCCCTTCTACAGTGTTGTGTGACCTAACAAGTGGTATCAAAGCTTTTATGTTAACACACATACAGTAAAGATGCAAACAATTATGTCTGAAGAAACACAAACCCCAACTAAGCCCACCAAAACTCAAGAAACTCAAAATACTCAAACCCACAGTCGATATGAGACAATTAGGGTTCCCATACTGAGACCTTCTGAGTATCCCATATGGAAAGTGAAGATGGCTATGTTTTTGGAAGCTACAGATCCAGAATACCTTGATACGATTAATGAAGGACCATATAAGCCTACCAAGCTCTCTGTTGCAGTTGCTGATCAACCAGCAAAGTCCATACCAAAGGAGAAAGGTGATTACACAGCTGAAGACATCTCATCTATTTCCAAGGATACAAGGGTAAGGCATTTGTTGCATAGTGCCATTAATAATGTCATGTTAAACAGGGTAGTTGGATGCAAGACTGCAAAGGAGATATGGGATGCTTTGGACACAAGATGCCAGGGAACTGATGCAATCAAATAGAACAGGAGGACTATACTCACTCGAGAGTATGAGCACTTTGACTCAAAAGCTGATGAGTCATTAACTGACTTATATGATAGGTTTGTCAAACTCTTGAATGATCTGTCACTGGTGGACAAGGAATATGATCTTGAAGATTCAAATCTAAAATTCCTTTTAACTCTTCCTGAAAATTGGGATTTGAAGTCTACTACCATAAGAGATAACTATGACCTTACTGAAACTACTCTTGATGAAATTTATGGTATGCTCAAGACTTATGAACTTGAGATGGATCAAAAGAGCAAGAGGCATGGAAGAAAGTCAAGGATAGTTGGTCTTAAAGATGAGGATGAATCTCCTAAAGTGGTTGCCTCAAAGAGGGGCAAAGGAAAGGCTCTCATCATAAAGTCTGATTCAGAGTCATCATATTCTGATGATGATGATTCAGAAACTGAAAGTTTACGTGAAATGGATGTTGATGCAGAGATGATGCAACTGTGTGCTCTTATGGTGAAGGGTATCACAAAGATAGCCTACAGGAAATTCAAAAAGGGTAAGAAGTTTTCCAGGAAAGGTGGAAGTTCTGATAAGAAAGAATTCAGAAAGTCTGAAGGCAAAGGAGGAAAGTCTGACAGAGGAGACAACTCAAATGTCAAATGCTACAATTGTGGTGAAAGAGGCCACATATCTCCTGACTGCAAGAAAGGAAAAAGTGACAAAGGAAAGGCACTTGTCACAAAGAAGAAAAGCTGGATAGACACTTCAGATTCTGAAAATGAGGTGAACTATGCCTTGATGGCAAATGCTGATAGCAGTACTGAAACTGCTGAATTGAAGGTACCTCAAACAACTTATGCTTTTCATACTGATGATATTACTGAGTTGAGATTATATCTTAAAACCATGTTCATTAGTTATAGATATCAGACTTTAACATGTGAAAGATTAACATCTGAAAATATTGCTTTTAAAAACAGAAATGACTATTTAGAAAAGGAGTTAGTTTTTCTTCATCAAACTAAGAAAGAAAGAGATTATGCTTTATATGTTAGAGATGAAGTGTTAAAATTGAATGAATCTCTAAAAGCTGACTTAGAAAAGGAAAGAGAGATTATCAGAACTTGGACTAACTCTGGCAGAACAACTCAGAATTTACTAAGTAGTGGAAACTGGAAAGACGGCTTAGGTTATGGAGATGATAAAAATGAGAAAGGAACTGTGCAAATTGAGCCAATTGTTGTTAAACATACTTCTAAGTCAAAGGTAAATCCTGTTAAGTTTGTAGCAAAAACTGTAAAGTCTGATTCTGAAAAGATGAAAGAATCTAGGACAGAAGTCAAAGAAAAATCAACTTCTGACAAATTAAAACCGGATAAACCAGCTGAAGTAAACATAGGCTTAATGACAAAGAAGCAGTTTAAGCATAAACTGAAAGAGATTAGAAATGTGAACAAGGTAAAGGAAGCTAAAAAAAATAGGAATGGAAAGGAATATGTGAATAAAAGCCATAATTATATGCTTGTTCCTAATGCTCCTAGAAAGAAATGTTACAACTATCGAAATTCTAACCATCTTGCTTCTTTTTGCAGGAAAAATAAAGATATAAACTCTTTACCTCCTAAATCAGGAGTTAAGAGTCAGTCTGTTAGGTTTAAACCAAAAAATCCTTGTTTTCATTGTGGTAGTTTATGGCATTCCATTTATACTTGTAAGGAATATCATAGTTTGTACTATGATTATTATCAAATAAACCTTCTTTAAAGAAAGTTAATGTAATTCCTTCTAGTGTAAAGTCTGATGCAAAGTTTGATATAAATTCTGATAAACAGCATATTAGCATAAACTCTGAAACTAAATCCGCTGCAAGTGCTAACAAACTTAATAAGGCCAAGCAAGTCTGGGTCCTTAAAACTAACCAATAGTGGTCTTTGTGATTGCAGGGCAACAGGAAAAACATCCTAGTTCTGGACGGTGGATGTTCAGGACATATGACTGGAAATAAAGCCCTGCTATCAGAGTTTATGGAGAAATCTGGCCCAGGAGTTTCTTATGGAGATGGCAACATGGGAAAAACTCTGGGATATGGCAATATCAATCTTGGAAATGTCATCATTGAAATAGTAGCTCTTGTTTCAGGACTTAAACACAATCTGCTAAGTATGAGTCAAATATGTGACAGAGGTTATCCTGTTGATTTCTTTAAAGAACACTGTGAAGTTGTAAGTAATTCTACAGGAAAAGTAGTTCTCAAAGGTTACAGGCATGGTAACATTTATGAAGCCAGACTTTCAACAAATTCTGATGGTTCTGCAATCTTTCTGTTAAGTAGAGCATCAATTGAAGAAAACTGGAATTGGCACAAGAGACTCTCTCATTTAAATTTCAACAACATAAATGAGCTAGTAAAGAAAGATCTTGTGAGAGGACTGCCAAAATCAGTATTTGCTCCTGATGGCCTTTGTGATTCATGTCAAAAGGGAAAACAAAGAAAATCTTCATTCAAGAGCAAAACTGAATCCTCAATTCTTGAGCCTTATCACCTACTACATGTTGATCTATTTGGTCCAGTCAATGTCATGTCTATTACAAAGAATAAATATGCTATGGTTATAGTGGATGAGTTCACAAGATACACTTCGGTGTATTTCTTACACAAGAAGAATGAAACTGCATCTACTCTAACTGATCATGTCAGACAACTGGATAAATTGGTCAAAGATTCTGTTTAAGTCATAAGAAGTGATAATGGCACTGAGTTCAAGAATTCAATCATGGAAGAGTTCTGCAAAGAGCATGGAATTAAGCAGGAATTTTCTGCACCTAGAACTCCACAGCAAAATGGAGTTGTAGAAAGAAAGAACAGGACTCTCATTGAAGCTACACGAACTATGCTTGATGAAGCAAAGCTGCCAACCTACTTTTGGGCTAAAGTTGTGCAGACTGCTTGTTTTACACAGAATGCTACACTCATAAACAAGCATGGAAAAACACCATATGAGATGGTGAAGAAAAAGAAGCCAAATCTGAAATGCTTTCATTTATTTGGATGCAAGTGTTTTGTTCTTAAGACTCATCCTGAACAGCTGTCAAAATTTGATCTAAAAGATGATGAAGGAATTTTTTTTGGATATCCACTTTCCACAAAAGGCTTCAGAGTCTATAATTTAAGAAGAAGGGTTGTCATGGAATCTATCAATATATCTTTTGATGATAAAAAGATTACTAGACTTGAAGATTTCAATGATCATGATCAGCTGAGATTTGAAAATGAAGATTTAAATTCTGATTCTGTAAATTCTGATGGCTTAAATCCTGATCCAGTAAGTTCTGACGAGTTAAATTCTGATGTCATTGAAACTGTGGTAACTACTCCAAGAGAAACTGCACCTGTTCAGGGGAAGTAAGCTGAAGATCCTGCCACAACTCAAGACTCTCAAGAAGCATCAAAACCTGTCACTGGCTCTTCAAGTTCTGATTCATCAAGTTCTGATGAGCCAAATTCTGATAATTCTGGAAACTCTGATTCTTCAAATCCTGAAGGATCCAACTCAAATTCTGAAGTCTCGGAGAGCATATCTACAGGGGGAGCATCATAAGATGCTGATGGAGATAACATGGATCATGGGGGAGGATCCAGTTCTAGAAATCAACTTCCATCTGCAAGGAAGTGGACCAAATCACATACACCTGACTTAATAATTGGAGATCCTGAAGCAGGTGTCAGAACTAGAACTGCAACATCAAATGAATGTCTCTATCATTCTTTTCTATCTCAGACTGAACCAAAGAAAGTGGAAGAAGCTCTTCAAGATGCTGATTGGGTACAAGCAATACAGGAAGAGTTAAATGAATTTGAAAAAAATAAAGTCTGGACCCTAGTACCAAGACCAAATAACAGATCAATTGTTGGCACAAAATGGGTGTTTAGAAACAAAACTGACAGTGATGGCATAATTACAAGAAACAAAGCAAGGATGGTTGCCAAAGGCTACTCTCAACAGGAGGGTATTGATTATGATGAAACATTTACACCTGTTGCTAGATTGGAAGCCATAAGAATCTTTTTGGCTTATGCTGCTCACAAGAAGTTTAAAGTCTTTCAAATGGATGTGAAAAGTGCTTTTCTCAATGGAGAATTGGAAGAAGAGGTATATGTTGAACAACCTCCAGGATTTGTAGATCCAAAATTTACAAATCATGTCTACAGACTTGACAAATCACTTTAAGGCCTTAAGCAAGCTCCAAGGGCATGGTATGAGACTTTAACTCAATTTCTTCTAGAAATTGGATTTCACAGAGGTACAATTGATAAAACACTGTTCTACCTCAACCATGAAAAGGACTTATTTTTGGTACAGATATATGTTGATGATATCATATTTGGTTCTACAAATGCCAAACTCTATGAAAAGTTTTAAAAGCTAATGCAGTCAAGATATCAAATGAGTATGATGGGAGAACTTAGCTATTTTCTGGGACTTCAAGTCAAGCAAAATGAAGAAGGTACTTTTATCAGTCAATCTAAGTACACCAGAAATTTACTCAAGAAGTTTGGAATACAAGATTATTTTACTGCATCCACTCCCATGGCCACTGCAACCAAGTTAGATAAAGATACTGGAGCATCAGTAGATATTACTAACTATAGAGGTATGATTGGCTCATTACTCTATTTAACTGCAAGTAGACCTGATATCATGTATGCTACCTATCTTTGTGCAAGATTTCAGGCTGATCCAAGAGAACCTCATCTAATAGCTGTGAAAAGAATTTTCAAGTACCTCAAGGGTACAGCTGATCTAGGATTATGGTATCCTAGAGAATCAGATTTTAAGCTAATAGGTTACTCAGATGCAGATTTTGAAGGATGCAAAATAGACAGAAAAAGCACTATTGGAAGCTATCAATTTCTTGGAGGCAGATTGGTTTCTTGGTTTAGCAAGAAACAGAAATCAATTTCCATATCAACTGTAGAAGCAGAATATATTGCTGCAGGAAGCTGTTGTGCACAGATTCTTTGGATGAAGAATTAGTTACTGGACTATGGGTTAGAATTTTCTAAAATACCTATTTACTGTGATAATCAAAGTGTTATTTCTATGACAGGTAATTCAGTTCAACACACAATGACGAAGCACATCAGCATTAGGTACCATTTCATAAGGGAACATGTGATGGAAGGTACAGTGGAATTGCATTATGTTCCAACAGATCAACAACTAGAAGATATCTTCACAAAACCACTATGTGAAGCTACTTTTACAAGACTGGTAAATGAACTTGGAATGATTTCAGGTTCTTTCTCAAAATCTGCTTAGTTTTTGTTCTCATGCATCAGACTTTATGATCAGTGTTTACAGATTGTCTTATCTCTATGTAATCTGTGCTTAAATTGTAATATAATAAATACTGGTTGTTATCTGATGTGATTTTATATACTCTAATAGTGTTTTGAATGTTCTGTGACTATTCAATCCAATGAGGATTATCGTGCTAGATGTTGACATAGTAGTCTTTAACATACTAGAAATCCCATGTTTGAATTAGTTGTTTATGTGGAAATTCATTAACACAAGAAAATTCTGATATTGAGCTCAGTTAAATTTACTTTGTGTATCTTATTACTAAGTCACAAACTAGATTCTTGCTTCTTATCTGTCAAATTCTGATGTCAGTAAATCTTAAGGATGAACTATATGCTTGATAAGCCTCACTTATCTGAAGAAAAGAAAAGAAAATTGAAGTCAGGTACTCCTTTGAGATCAGGAGTAAATATGTGGAAGGGAAGACCCAAGTGCATTGCTGGTATTAAGTTATATGCATTAGAAAAGAAAATAAAATTTTCTTGGTGACTTTTCACATTCTCTGATTACTGGAGAAATACTCTGATAATAGCATAAATTCTGATAGCAGTTGTGACTCACTTATATTGAGAAGCCACTGTAAAAAGGAATTTCAAAAGATGCATAAAAATGAGCACAAACAGTTGAGGTGGACTCTTGCATAAATTTGTTCTATAGTAGACTTCTTAATTAAAGACAGATTTTAAGCACTTTTCTTAGTTATGCCTTATTTCTAAGATGTACTGAAGTTTATCAGACTTTAATCTTTATCTGATATTTTTCTAATGCACACTCTCTCACTCCATATGAATGATGAAAATTAATGTGGTGATTAAGTTGTTTTTGACAAACAGTTTAGTGTCATTTGCATAAATTTTGAGGATAAGTTCTGATGAAAGTTCTGATGATTAAACTCTGAAGAAACAAGTCAGTATTTGTATGAAGAATCACATAAACAGACATTCACTTTTTGAGTACAGAAGCCATATTCTGATGACCATTAAATTCTGATAATAGTCAAGTTCTGATGCAAATCCTGATGGAAATTCTGATGCCTACGTGGCATTATTTAATTACTTGACTTATTTGTGGTTTTATTGTAATGGTCATATTTTATCAGAATATATTTAAGTGAGATAAAAACATTCATAATCATTTGGTTAGTGGGAAACGTGTTTGCCTTGAAAAACTGCATGTGCATAATAATTACTAACTCCTACTTTAACTATTTACTGGATAACAGGTTTAAAAGTGTATGTTTTACTTCCAAAAAGAGCTGTTGAGTGGAGAGAGTATTTATATGAGAGTTAAAAGATTTTACAACCTACTTTCTAATTCTTTTCTTATCTCTATTATTCTCTCTCTCTCTCTTTCTAATATTCTCTGAAGCTCTATTTTTCACAGGCATTTTATCAAACAGTTTGCAAACACAAACTTTCTCACTTATTTCTTACAGAAATGGCACCAAAGGACATCATTTTCAATGGAGCCAAGTTTATTCCCAACAACTACATGGCTATTCTTTCAAGGGATGAAGCTCCATCAGAACTTCACTTCATCCAATATTTTTTATCTTAATGTGAGATTGGGTATGCTTTGACCCAACCAGAAGCAATCTCTGGAACTCAAGTGCTGGAGTTTTGGAGAAGTGGTGTGTATGACGATGGTGGTGCACATGGGTCCCCAAGTATCATATTTACAACAGGGGAGGATGAGCATGTGGTGACTTTGTCAATTGTTCGACAAGCACTACATTTGCCAGAAAACTGTGTTTACAGTTCAACAGTTGAGGAGCTGGCCCTTCAGCAAATGATGGCCAATCTGGGCTATGAAAAGACTTTAGCAAAGCTTGGACAATTGAGGAGACCCCACATCAGGAGGGAGTGGAGTTTTTTCTTTAACTGCATTACAAAGGCCTTTGCCAACAAGTGCTCCAATTTTGATGCCATACCCATACTGAGTCTGCAAATCGGGTATGCTCTCTTAAATCAAACACCGTTTGATTATGCAAGTGTTGTTTTAGGATTCATAGGTGATAGGATGACAGAAGATAGAAACATAGTTTATTTTGCTAGATTCTGTCAACTTATATACAGTTTTTGTTGCTCTGATGCACCCCAACTAGCTAGTGAGTTGATTGAACCCTTTAAACTTGTTAAAAGGGCCTTCACTGACTTATTATCTATTGATAATAAGAAGACTGTACTAAGACCCCTCCAAATTCCCAAATATGTCAAACAAGTCTTAGTAAACTCTGATCCTCACAAATACAGTGTTATATATCCTGATGTACAACCAACTCAACCTCTATCAGCACTTACCACTACTACACAAACATCTCAAACTTCTCAACCTCAACCTCAACCAACCATCAGAACATACTTCCAACCAGCTCAATCCTCACAACAACCATCAGTAACTATCATCAGAACTTCATCCTCTAGGCCTAAAAGAGCAAAGTCTGTTCCTAAGTCTCCACCAAGGAGAAGAAGGATGATTCTTAGGGATGAATCTGATGAAGAAGAGGAGCAAGTCCAGGTTCATGCATCAGAACCTGTGACATTTGAAGATGAAAATGTGATTTTTCAGAAAACAGTAGAAGCTGAAGGGTCAACCCATCAGATGAATATTGAAGCTGAGGGTTCTGATACTTTGAAAAGGAAAAGAACTGTAAGTTCTAATGCTGTTCAGGTAACTCTTTCTCTATCAAGGAGATCAAAGAAACAGAGGGCAAGAAGGTATTTGGCACAACCTCCATCAGAGAATACTGAAGAAGCTAAGGAAGGGGATCAGGAATCTCTGATCTCAAAGCAAATCATAATTGAAGCTTTGCCACCTCCAGCTCAAGCCAAAGACACTGTTCAGGATACAGTGATCACACCTCCTGTCTCTCCTCTTCATGACAATGTTACAGTTGAAGATTCAGGATTAAGTCCTGAAATTGACATCCATAGGTTACACATTCCAACTGTTCTTTATCTAGAAGCTCCAACAGCAGCTCGACCATCTACAGTTAATTCTCCAACCTTAACTGCTGAGATACCATCTACACCAATTCTGGATCAGGAACCTGAAGATCAGAATTTAGATGAAGTTGTACCAGAATCTCCTATAGCCTCACACACTCTTGTGTTATCAGAGTATAATGAGTCTTCTTCAAGTTCTGGAGACAGTGTTTCAGTAGATACTCCAGCTCCTATTCATGGAAAGGAGGCACTCATTGAGAAATTTGTTGAAAAGGATGCTCCTGTTACTTGGGAATAAACTCAAAGAGGTGTTGAGTGGACCAAGAAGTGGAATGAATCTGATTTCATTCCAAGCTCTAAAGTTATGACAGAGCATATTGCTAAAGCTGATGAGCTGATGACAAATTCTGATTTCAAGACTCAACTCAAAGTCACACCTTTAAGTGTCAAGACTCTTCAAGGTCAACACTCTACAACTCATGAAGAGGTTGACAAACTTCTAGAAAAAGCTGAAAAGCTGGATATGGAGACCAAGCTTGATAAAAAGAGGTTTATCAGACCTAATTCTGAAAAAGTTGAAGCAATTGAGAAGGTTCGGGAGAAGCAACAGGCCCAAATTACTGAGGTCCTGCAGAATCAAGCTTCTCAAAAAGCTCAATTGGATGAGATTCAATCTTCAGTAGAACTTCTTCTCTCTCTCCTACTACCAGATGATGCCAAAAAGGGGGAGAAGGTAGTTAAGTCCAAATGCTCAACCAGTCAGATACTGAAGAAAAGGGATAATAATGAAGATGACCAGGGAAACCCTAGAAAGGGTCAAGGTCAAGGGCAAAGCTGTTAGTGTATACTGAAAATATTTATTTGAAGTATATATATTTATTTCTGGCCAGTTTAATTGAGAATCATTTGAATGTTTACATGTTGTCTAATATTATATATTGTGAACAATCTAGTATCAAATGGGATACAGAATATTAGATTGTTAAATACGGTTATATAATATAATAAGGTTCACAGCATAGGTGGTGTTGGACAATCCACTGGTATGGCTGTAGTATTATTTAGATTAGTTTATATTGACTAATAAATAATGCTAGTATACTTTGTGTATATTGAACATGATCAAATTTAGAATTGTTCCCTTAATACTGATTAAGAAGGAGAACTAAGATTCTATGTTATTATTAATGCTTAGGTTCTTAATCCGGAAATAGTAATTGACACGTGTATATTATTTACATGCTTTGATTTATATATGAAATAATTCTTTTGAATTATATCATTATATTTTGGGTGATGGAATTATATACATGGTGGATATTATTTATTGAAGGAATCCATGTCCTGATAATATTCGGGGTAATGATGTCCCCTTGAAAGCTCAAAAAGATTTAATTATGTGAAACACTGCAGGTGGAATTTATTCTGGCATAATTAAATAAAGGTTGAGTGGATGATCAAGGATAAAAGATATTAATTAAATAAATTATCAGTAATTTATTTAATTAATGGACATATGATATTTTAAATATGGGGAATTTAATAAGCAAATAATATTGGAACCGAATTAATTAAATTACGGTATTAGGAAAGGTAGTGCAAATATTAATTCTTTAGTGGATTGAATTAATATTTAATTATATTGGGCTAGGCTCAAGATGTAATTAGAAGGCCCAACCTAATTATCCATGGTCCCTATTGTAGCCTATATATATTCTTATTCTCTTCTTGCTTGGCAAGTGTGTAAAAACATATTGTAGCCACCAAGGAGCAAGAAGAGAGGATAACTTGAGAAGACGGAGGCCACACTTCGCTCAAGGGAATTTGGGAATACAATAGAAGAGCGTGGAATCAACCATTAACAAGGTAATCCTCTTTTCGTAATCTTTATCGTAAAACGTAGTAACACCCTAAGTCCGTGGTTCCCAACAATTGGTATCAAGAGCCTGGTAATGGGTTCTACGTTTTATGATATAATGTCCATGTCGTAATTATATATGCGTGTATATAGTGTTTTGCGTGTATTGGTTTTGATGCAGGTTGTTAATCCACTATTATGGCCATGTATATTTTAATTATGTGTTTGGATCCCACGTGGTTTAATCGTGGTTAATTTTTGTTTTGGTTTCCACGTGGTTTAATCGTGGTTGTAATTTACACAAGGGTTGATCGTGTTAGAATAGATTTTACAAAATTAGTTTTGTATTAGATCTATTTTTTTGTAATTGTTCCGGGTATTTGTAATAGTTATGTGCGATCGGAAATCAATTCCGGTAGTTTTTTTGTTCCGCTGTGCGATTACATGGGGCTGCTGGGGCTGCTGGGGCTGCTGCGGCAGCTGGGGCTGCTGGGGCTGCTGGGGGCGTCGGGGTGCGCTTGGGGCAGATTTTTTTTTGAGAGCTGGATTTTTTTCAAGGGCCATAATAGTGGAATATTTATTTTAATTTTTTCCATTAAATTTTAATTATTGCTTTAATTTATTGATTATGTGTGCCGTTACTTACGTGTGTAATTCTTTTAAAATTGCATGTTTAACTTAATTAGGACGACATGGACATAAAATTTATTTATTGCTTTAATTAAATGTTATATGTTGCTAAAATTATGTGTGTATTTTGAATGCATGATTATACATAATTATAACAACATAGGGCCCCATTTAATTTTAAAATTCCTCAATTTTAATAATAAAAAATTCTAAGTGGGGGAGGGAATTAATATGAAATCCCATGGTCTCCATTATTGGTTGTAGGTAATTTAACATAAAGATGAATATAAATTATATATACGTCACCCATCGTAGCATGTAATTTATGGTGTCTAGAATGTTATAGATTACTAGAACAAACTTCTTAAATTAATTTTAAAAGGAATAAAATACGGATTTTCTTTATTTCTGATTTGGGGCGATTTTGTCAAAAACGAGTTCATCGAACTTGTAAGGCTGTGGGTTTTAAGCGAGACCGATGTGACTCATCCACTACCTGGAAATCAAACCATTGATGAATATTGAATTGAAGTATTTTATTCAAGGCAAAATTACGAATATTGGAAGGTATACACGCCACCCATCGTGGCATACCAAGTTCCATAGATTTCGAATAATTTAAGATTTGATGATGGTATACACTTAGCTATGAAAAATAATATAGTCCACCCCAACGTGGCATATTGTTTAGTAATAGGACCGAAGTAACATTTAAACAAAATTAGGTGGTATACATGTCACACATC
Source organism: Apium graveolens (assembly GCF_009905375.1). NCBI lineage: Eukaryota > Viridiplantae > Streptophyta > Magnoliopsida > Apiales > Apiaceae > Apium > Apium graveolens. The sequence continues at coordinate 158,943,166 of NC_133651.1, forward strand.
GTGGCGTACCAGAAGCTTATGGTGTTTAGATGTTAGTGCATTAAATTTTAATAATTTAGATCTTAATAATTAATGCACCCTTATTTATATGATGTTTTTATGCATGATTCTCAGGATAAAATGGGCTTTAATCCACTATTCACCATACTTAAGGATAACAAACTTACCGGACCTAACTATATTGAATGGAAACGAAATTTGGACATTGTGTTGACTGCTGAGGAGTACAAGTTTTGCACTTATGAACCCAAGCCTGAACAGCCTGCTGCTGATGCTCCTGAAGATGAGAAAGAGTACTATAAACGGTGGATTAAGGCTGATGAGATGTCGCGATGTTACATTCTGGCAGCAATGTCGGGTGTTTTGCAGCATCAGCATCAGTCTATGGCCACTGCTTCGGATATGCTCTTTAATCTCAAGGAACTTTTTGGAGATCAGAATAGGGCTGCTAGGCAAGTAGCCATGAAGGCTTTAATGAACACTCAAATGGCTGAAGGCACACCTGTAAGGGATCATGTTCTCAAGATGATGTCGCATCTGAATGAGATAGAGATCCTTGGTGCTGAACTTGACGGGGAAACCCAGATTGACATTATCCTTATGAGCTTGTCCAAAAGTTTTGAGCAGTTCCGTTTGAATTACAACATGAACAAGAGGCAGTATAGTCTCGCGGAACTGCTGACAGAACTTCAGGCAGCTGACGGATTATTTCGGCAGAGTGTTCAAGTGAATGTGGCTGAGAAAGGTTCTTCCTCTAAGCCGAAAGGTATTAAGAAGAAGAAAAAGGCTCAGACACAGAAAGCTGTGAAGGCAGTGGGAGTTCAGGGTGGTGTGAAAAATCCTAAGGGAAAGTGCTTCAGATGCAAATAGTCAGGTCACTGGAAACAGGATTGTCCTCTTCCTAAGAAGACAAACAATACTGGTATGTCTCTTTCTCTAGTTACAGAAACATTTATAGCGGCTATATCTACGAGCACTTGGTGTGTAGATACAGGAGCCACTGATCATGTTTGTAATTCTATGCAAGGGTTCCAACTATCCAGAATGCTTAGAGATGGTGAGATATACGTGTTCATGGGAGATGCTATGAAAGTAGCAGTAGTTGCAGTAGGAGTTATTCATTTATCTTTTGGTTCTGATAGGATTTTGGTTTTGAACAATTGTCTTTATGTACCTTCTTTTAGAAGGAATTTAATTTCGGTTTCTAAACTTGCTTTGGATGGTTATAATGTTTGTTTGGATCGTAATATTTCTATTATGATGAATAAACGAATTATATGTTCTGGTACATTGCAAGACAATTTGTATATAATTAATCCTAGTCAACCTGCACTGCAACTGCAATTTAGGGAATTGAACAACACATCTTCTAACTCTACTAAAAGAAAGGAACCTTCTAGTTTGAACCAAACATATCTTTGGCACTTGAGATTAGGTCATATTAACTTGAGGAGGATTCAAAGACTGGTAGTAGACGGGCCTTTAAGCTCATTGGCAGTGGAGCCATTTTCAGTTTGTGAATCCTGCTTGGAAGGTAAAATGACTAATAGGCCTTTCAAGGCAAAAGGGAATAGAGCCAAACAACTGTTAGAATTTGTTCACTCTGATTTATGTGGACCCATGAATATCCAAGCAAGAGGTGGTTATGAATATTTCGTCACTTTCATTGATGATTATTCTAGATATGGGTACGTTTATTTGTTGCACCGTAAGTCTGAGTGCTTTGATAAGTTCAAAGAGTACAAAGCTAAAACGGAGAAGCGACTTAATAAAAGTATCAAGTCACTACGATCAGATCGTGGTGGCGAATACTTGCTTGGAGAATTTAGGGAATATTTATCAGAAAATGGGATAGAATCCCAGTTAACTGCACCAGGCACACCCCAGCAGAACGGTGTAGCAGAGAGAAGGAACCGGACTCTTTTAGAGAGTGTTAGATCGATGATGAGTTATTCGGATTTACCCAAGTCGTTTTGGGGACATGCCTTAGAGACAGCAGCTTATCTTCTGAACTTAGTACCTTCTAAGTCGGTTCCTAAAACCCCCTTAGAATTGTGGACCGGGGATAAACCGAGTCTAAGACATATTCGAATATGGGGTTGTCCAGCACATGTGCTGAACAAGAACGCGACTAAGTTAGAATCTCTTACAGAAGTAAGGTTGTTTGTAGGCTACCCCATGGGAACGAAAGGATATTTATTTTATAGTCCAAAGAATCGGGATGTCATTGTTAGCACCAATGCAAGATTCTCAGAGGAGGAATATATAATGAATCACACACCCATGAGTAGTGTCGTTTTAGAGGAACTAGTGGGAGGGACAAATAATACCCATGAAGCTGTAGTACAAGTAGAACAACCACAACATAATGTACAACCTGTCACTAATACCGCACCAGTGCCTCGTCGTAGTGGGAGGGTTGTTCAACAGCCTGATAGATTCATGTTTTTGGGTGAGTCTTCAGACTTGGTCTCTGGTGAACATGATGATGATCCCCGTACATACGAAGAGGCAGCACAAGACAAAGATGCAGATCTTTGGCAAAAGGCGATGGAATTTGAGATAGAATCAATGTATTCTAATCAGGTCTGGGAGCTCGTGGAACCACCCAAAGGTATAAAACCTATTGGATGTAAATGGATCTACAAGAAAAAGAGGGGATTAGATAAAAAGGTGAAAGCCTGGAAAGCAAGACTTGTTGCGAAAGGGTATACTCAGAAAGAAGGTATCGATTATGAGGAAACCTTTTCACCGGTAGTCATGCTTAAGTCAATCCGTATTCTTTTATCTATAGCAGCTCATCTCGATTATGAGATTTGGCAAATGGATGTCAAGACAGCTTTTCTTAATGGAAGTCTTGAAGAAACCATCTATATGCAGCAACCAAAAGGATTCATTAAGGAAGGCCAAGAGCATCTGGTATGTAAGCTTAAGAGGTCTATTTATGGACTTAAACAAGCTTCTAGAGACTGGAATATTCGTTTTGATCAGGCAGTCCAGTCATATGGATTTGATCAAAGTCCAAGCGAATCGTGCGTGTATAAGAGAAGTGAAGGTAATGCAGTGGTTTTTCTAGTACTATATGTAGATGACATTTTACTCATTGGAAACAATATTGAGAGGTTGTCATCAGTAAAGGCATGGTTGTTCAAACAATTTGACATGAAGGACTTAGGTGAAGCGGCATACATCCTTGGGATCAAAGTTATAAGGGATCGCAAGAAAAGGATGTTGGCTTTATCTTAAGAGCCCTACATTGATGAAGTATTAGCTCGTTTTAACATGCAGAACTCCAAGAAAGGTTTTCTACCTTTTAAGCATGGAGTTGCTCTATCTAAGAAGCAGTGTCCTTCGACACCTAAGGATATAGAGAGCATGAAAGCAGTTCCTTATGCTTCAGCATGTGGAAGCTTAATGTATGCTATGTTATGTACGAGGCCTGACATCTGCTTTGCTGTAGGCATGGTTAGTAGATATCAGTCGAACCCAGGTCAGGAACATTGGAGTGCAGTAAAAACTATACTCAAGTACCTGAGAAGGACTAAGGAGTATATTTTAATTTACAAGGCCTCAGATCTATTTCCTTTGGGATATACTGATTCAGATTTCCAATCAGATAGGGATAAGAGGAAATCAACCTCGGGATATGTTTTTACTTTGGGAGGTGGAGCCGTTATATGGAGGAGTGTAAAGCAGAAATGCATTACAGACTCCACCATGGAGGCCGAGTACGTGGCGGCCTCTTAGGCTGCCAAGGAGGCGGTATGGTTGGACACATAGATTTTTATGTAATAGTGAATTAAATAAACATTGATATACACATAGAATATTTTGAGTATAAGTGGGAGATTGTTAGTGTATACTGAAAATATTTATTTGAAGTATATACATTTATTTCTCGCCAGTTTGATTGAGAATCATTTGAATGTTTACATGTTGTCTAATATTATATATTGTGAATAATCTAGTGTCAAATGGGATACAGAATATTAGATTGTTAAATATGGTTATATAATATAATAAGGTTCACAGCACAGGTGGTGTTGGACAATACACTGGTATGGCTGTAGTATTATTTAGATTAGTTTATATTGACTAATAAATAATGCTAGTATACTTTGTGTATATTGAACAGGATCAAATTTAGAATTGTTCCCTTAATACTGATTAAGAAGGAGAACTAAGATTCTATGTTATTATTAATGCTTAGGTTCTTAATCCAGAAATAGTAATTGACACGTGTATATTATTTACATGCTTTGATTTATATTTGAAATAATTCTTTTAAATTATATCATTATATTTTGGGTGATGGAATTATATACATGGTGGATATTATTTATTGAAGGAATCCATGTCCTGGTAATATTCGGGGTAATGATGTCCCCTTGAAAGCTCAAAAAGATTTAATTATGTGGAACCCTGCAGGTGGAATTTATTCTGGCATAATTAAATAAAGGTTGAGTGGATGATCAAGGATAAAAGATATTAATTAAATAAATTATCAGTAATTTATTTAATTAATGGACATATGATATTTTAAACATGGGGAATTTAATAAGCAAATAATATTGGAACCGAATTAATTAAATTACGGTATTAGGAAAGGTAGTACAAATATTAATTCTTTAGTGGATTGAATTAATATTTAATTACATTGGGCTAGGCTCAAGATGTAATTAGAAGGCCCAACCTAATTATCCATGGTCCCTATTGTAGCCTATATATATTCTTATTCTCTTCTTGCTTGGCAAGTGTGTAAAAACATATTGTAGCCACCAAGGAGCAAGAAGAGAGGATAACTTGAGAAGACGGAGGCCACACTTCGCTCAAGGGAATTTGGGAATACAATAGAAGAGCGTGAAATCAACCATTAACAAGGTAATCCTCTTTTCGTAATCTTTATCGTAAAACGTAGTAACACCCTAAGTCCGTGGTTCCCAACAAAAGCAGCAAGGTTTCTTCTAGGAAACTAATTTCTGATGCAAGCAAATCTTCTACTCAAAAGAAGACAAGTTTTGAAGCTGCTCAAACTCAAAATCTGATAGCAAGTGCTAAGAAACCTCCAAGGCCTAAGGAAAAAGGCATTGTGATCAAGGAGAAATCGAATACTGAGGCATCTAAGCCCAAGACTAGATCACAAACTGAGATTGATCCCAAAGATAAAGGGGAAGGAAAAGTTGATGAACCAATAAAGCCACAGGAGATGAAAATTCCTCAAATCCTGATGAGACCAGTGTGCAAAATGGTTCAAGTTCATGATGATACTCTTGTTGAAGATGAAACTGTTCAAACTCTGAAAAGAAGAAAGATTACTAAAGAATCTAAGACAACCTTTGACAAAGCTCAAGTTGTTCAGAGTGAAAAATAGCAAGCTACAGAAGAAATAACAAGTCCTGATAAAGTCATCAAGAAATCAACCTCTGACAGTGCTCAAGTTGATTTAGACAAAATGAAAGTTGCTGATAAAAAAGAAACTTCTATGGAATAATGTCAAACCATCAGATCCAAAGAAAAGCCAAGTGTTGTCTGATTTCATGACTATTGGGTTAAATGCTAGAGAACCAAGAGACAGAGCAGGGCTAGGTTCTAATAAAGCTAAGATCAAGACAAGAGTTGAAGTAGCTACTAGAGATCCATTTCTATTGACTAACAGACCTCTTGAAGATGTTACACAGAAACACCTTGATAAGGTTATCTCTGTTCAAGTGGTACTGGATGCTCATGACAAGCATAATGTCAAAGAAAATCTGATTCTATTTCTTGAAGATCAAAGGACATATCAAATGTCAGAATCAGATGTGCTGAACAAATATGAGAAAGAACTTCAATTCTTTCATTACCTTTTACAGATAAAGTCTGATATTACCAGGAGATGGTCAAATTTCATTATGAAGACCATAAGAGATAAAGCAAGAATTTCTGGTTCAAGGGTTACAGAATTCATTCCAAACATAGTTGAAGATGATGGAAGTGAAATTCCAATGAAGAAGGATTCTGCTAAACTTGAAGTGATTCTGAAAGAGAAATGTTTATGCTACAATGAAGACTCTTCTCATCCAAGGGTGATCAGACTTGTTGGTGGTTTAGAAACCATATCTCAGCACGAAGGACTGCAATCTACCAGATTGGAAGTCAAGGTGAAGAATTGAAGCAAGTCAAAGCTACACTATCTCAAGTCCTGAGAAATAAAGAAGAAAAGCTGATATCAAACTTTGTCAAGAATCACTTTGGATTCAGATTGACTCAGTGAGATTGGTAAAAGCTGCAAGGACTGTAAGTTGTAGTTAGTTGTCTTATTAAACTCTCATTGCATTTGTACTTAAAATGTTTTTGACGTCATCAAATCTATTAACTTGTATATTTTGCATACTTTACAAGTTGGGGGAGATTGTTAAATATATTTGAGATGTCATGTCTAATATGATTTGTGTTTAGTTTTTTCAGAATTTAACAACAGGACATATAAGGACTTACTGAAATCAGAACTTACTGAAGTCAGAACTTAATATCAGAACTTAAGGTGTCAGAAGATAAATATCAGTACTTAAGTGCGGGAAGACTCTCAGATAAGGAATGCGGCTGATTTATAGGAGAAGATCTGGACTAAAATAAAAGAAGATACACATGAAGAGTTAGATGACTAGAAGACTTGTAGAAGATATCTAATTGATATATTTTAGGAGACAGAATTATATTCCATATCAATTAGAATATATCTTGTAACTGTGTACTATATAAACACAGCTTAGGGTTTACACTATATGTGTTATCATTATCGAGAAGATTATACATTATAACATAGCAGCTCTTAGTGATATTTGTTCATCACTGAGAGAGAACAACAGTTCATATTGTAACAGAGTTTATTGAATATACTTAATCTTTGTTACATACTTGTGTTCAAATCGATTTGATTGTATAAACACTATATTCAACCCCCTTCTACAATGTTATATGACCTAACAGTTAACTAATTAATTTATGCACTTATGCACCAATGATATGGCTATCATTCAATGCTAAGATGAATAACAAATTGGGTTTTTGATTATAACTAAGAATTAAACTAACAATTATAACTAAGAGAATAAGAATGGTTGAATTAATATATATCACAAACATGGGATTCTAACTTCATTAAATACTTTATTCAATAGCTTTATTATTCTTAACCTTAGCATGTAAGGGTGATGACACTAATCAGATAACACGAAACTGATAAACGCCAACTTTCGTTGCACGAATACCATACTACCAGACATCCACAAAAGATAGAAGCTGAATAGACACCAATTATATTGAGACCCTATATGTCTATAGAATTTGACAACATAACGGTTTAAAGCACAAGTTATCTATCGTGATTATATAGGGCAAGTAATATGGTTAAAATTACCTACGAATCATGCATAACAATAACACATGAACCTATGCTAGCATGGCAAGTTCTAAATCCTTAAATTCACTGTCGCTTCATTAAAGATTAACTCACTATCTTATAAGTTTGTGACGCTCATAAGACGAATAAGCACAACCAATACTAGGTTATCATACAATCACCACACACTAAGGTGGCGAAATAAATTAACTAAAGAAATCCATAAATAAATCCGCTAGAACCCCACGATAACGATTAGCCCATAATCGAACTCATCATCAATGTGGGTTCGATGAAAGCATGGTATAATAAACGTAGTCTTTATACTGAATAAATAATAAAACCATGTATGAAACAAGAATAAGGTTCACGAATAAGAAAACTAGCATTCAAGTTACAACTTAGAACAAATATTCACAAGTAAAAACAAGATCTTCTTCGTCTTCGTTGAATCGTGCTAACACGGTCTTCTTACGGCTCTCCTTGTGCTCTGGTATATCCGTCTCTCTTGAAAATGTCCTTTATTTAAGTATATATAGCAGCCCATGCAAGATAGAAGTCCTCCAATTGTAAATCAACTAGAATCAGGATTCTGGGATCCCGACCCGGCGCGGGCGTGCGCTTCATCAACGCTGGCACGCTGGCTTTTTGATAAATGGACGCGGCCGCGCGCTAGACTAGCGCGGGTGCGTCGTGCTTCTGGAAAAACTTCTGAATTTCTTTAGTTCCTGCTGCAATCGAGTTGGCTTCCAGAGCTTTATTTTTTGGACATCATCCTAACACCATATTAGAACCAAAATAATGCTAATTCACCTGATTCTTAGAATAATGCCTGAAATGCAAAAACACTAGAAAACACATTAAGGCACCAACAACTTAAGTACATTTACACCAATTCAAAGCTTTACGGAGCGTAATAAAATGTCATAAATGTCACTCAACAATAGAATGTAAGATATTTAATTAAAATAATTATTCAATGAAGATTCAGGTTTAAAATGATTTCCTAAGTATTTAATACAAATTTTTTGAACATTTTTCGGAATTAAAATGGGTCTCCGAATCATTTTATAATTAAATAACATAGTTTAAATACTCATACTCATACTCAAAATCATTTAATACTGAATATCGAGGCTTGAATATATTTTAGAATAATATTTTAAAGCTCGAAACTATATTTCAGGATTTTTAAATCAATTTTAAATAATTAAATCAAATTAAATAATTAATTAAAATCAATCAATAAATAGTTAAATTATTAATCAATTAATATTTAAATTAATTTACTAATTAATTAATTAAATATTAACTAAAATTAATTAACTAAATAATTTAGATTTATTTTGAATTAAAAATAATTTTAAGAATTAAAATAATGATTTTTGGAATTTTTGGAAATTAAAAACAATTTTTGAAAATAATTTATAAAAAGAACTCTGAATTTTGAAAGAATTTAAAACAAAAATCCAGAATTTGTAAAGTTCTGGAAACTTTAGGGGCTAAAGTGCTAAAACAGGATTTTAGAAATTTTTTAGAACAAAAACGGATTAAAACCGGGTCAAACCGGGTCAAACCGGGTCAAGAATCTAGGTCACCAAGAACAGAAATGGTTTATTCACGAACCCAGTTTCCGGTGACCGGAAACATTCTCTGGCGATCCCGATCTTCACCCAATCCTCACTTTTCTGCTCAAGGTTCGACTGGATTGTGTTTAAAACCTCAACATCAGTCAGATTATAACAAGAACGATAGTAAGGCGTCCCCAGAGCCGAAGCTCCGGCGAAACCGCCATTAAAGCCGGCCGGTTTCAAGCTTTTTCCCGCGAATCGAACAAATAAGCTAACAGAGAAATTAAATACATTAATCGGCTCATTTTGAGACGATCTATTGACTGATGTTGCTTAATTTAACCCATAATCAATGAAAATGAAATACCCAATTTGAATTTAGAACATTCAATCGAGTTAATCCCTAATTTTTAAATTCCGAGAATCAAACATCAATTTCTATATGTTATTGAACTCCAAATATGAAGTATAATATACCAAAATGACCAGGAAGAAAAGATCTACATGATTATGCTATCAAATCACATCAAAAACATCCTAAACAAAAGTTCCTAATTTAATCCGTAAATAATTCAAATTAAAATAATTAAATAGGAAAAATACCATGATTTCTGCACACAAATAGATGGTTGATTCAGAAAGAGTTTTTCGAGAGCTTCATTTTGATATATTGCACGCTTGAATCTGAGTTCGATAACGCCTTCGTTCGTATGTTTGATTCTCAAGATCGTAACATTTTTAGGGGTTTTCTCTATATTTCTTATATGTTTACTGATCGATTATGATTTTACGAATAAAATGAAATAATAAAAGGGCTATATATATTTATGGAATATTGGTTCGTGTTGGATCATTTTGGATGGATAAATTAGTTACTTAGCCGCTAAGTAACTGCAAAAACGATCCGATTTAATACCCGTATTGGATAATTATCCCAACCGGGCTTTTTATAAAACACTTTATACGAAAATAATGTAATATTATCATGTCTTTTGAGAATACGGGTTTTGTTGATATATCGAAATAATTATCGTATCGAAAATTGTAAGCCGGGACGCGTACAGGTCAAACCGTAATCCGGATCGAAAAAGTCAAAACACAGAAAATGTCCAGAATTACCAGATTAGGTTAGGAAGGAGTTTTCGGACGAGTTTCGGGTTGTAAAAACGTAAAAACGGTTGAGTTTGGACGATTCCCGGCTTTATAAAATAATTTTATAATTATTCAGAAAATAATTAATAAATTCATAAATTAATATAAAGTAATATAACACTCCAAAAATTACCAGAAAAATACCACAGTTATCTATATTTTATTATGGACATATTATAATTTACATACTCATATCCTGTCACTTATAAACATTTAAATATTATTATCAATCAATAGATAATTCACCAAAATTCACATAATAATCATTTATTGATAAAAATAATTAAACGCGATATCCGGGATATTACAAGAACTCTGAGTTATCGACAAGTCAAATTTCTTTAGAGAACGATGAGATATCGACAAGTCAACAAGTCACTAGAGAACTCAAAGATATCGGTAAGTCAAAGTGAAGATATGAAGTGGAGAGATCTCGACAAGCCAAATTCTCTGATAGAGAACATAGAGACCTCTATAAGTCAAATCAACAATAGAGTAATTAGAGATCTCGATAAGCCAATATACTTATCGAGATGTCAAGTTCTCTATATGCCTAAACTGGAGATGTCAAGGTAAAATCTCAAAGTACAAATTGTAGACCAGTTCAATATCCAAGATTAATAATCAACAAACAATCCAACCAGTTGGATTGACAAGTCTGCAAAAATCAGTTTGAAGAGTGTGCAAGATCAAGGGTGAAGATTAACTGACAAAGGAAGATCAAAGTTAACACAGTATGCAAAGATATGCTAAGCCAGAAATGGAAGATATACTTTTCCTAAAATGAAAATGACAAGTAACAGTTTACTAAAGTTAATGGCATGTCTTATTATATACTGTGTAAACCAGCAGTTAACTGAGATATATAGTTAACACTGGTCCTTTGTTAGTAGTAACAATTTAGATCATAAATCTTGTATTCTCTCAAGGAAGAAGCTAAGCTCTTTATTAACAAAGAGCCTAGAAATTTTGTAGCAAAACATTCTTAATTTAAATATAAAATTAAGTGAGTTTTGAAAGATCCGTGTTCACTATTATTGCATGCTTAAATTCAGTAGTAACACATATCACTGCAAGATTTACATTTACTTTGTTGAAACCATAAATATTTTAAGAAAAGCATAAAAACACAAAAATACATTCACCGCCCCCCCCCCTTTCTGTGTGTAATTCATTACCTAAAAGTGAGTATATGAGTACCTTGTTTAATGAATTTTGCGCAAGCAATGGAATAGTTCATGAGGTTACTCCACCATACACACCTGAGTCTAATAAGGTGGCAGAGCGAAAGAACAGAACTTTTAAAGACATGATTAATAGTATGATAATTAATTATGGGTTTCCTAAGTACATGTGGGGAGAGGCTCTGAATACGGCTTGCCATATTCTGAATAGAGTCCCTCTGAAACATATAGACAAGAAACCATATGAATTATGGAGAAAGCGTAGGACAAGTTTGAGTTATCTTCGTGTATGAGGGGTGCTTGTTATACCGACTCGTATATTTTTTATATTGTTTAAATGTGTAATTATAAAATAATTACATAAATAAAATATGTGTATGGATTTAGTTAGCTGGATATTATTTTATTATTAATCATATGTGATTATTGGTGTTCGAGGATGATTTGTGTAATTAGTTGTTAAGTTGGGTTGTTTTGTTTTTGTATTTAAAGGTGATTCTATTCTATATTTATTTTCATAAATATGGGGATTCTCTCTGAAATCATTTTTATGGCTTCATAATTTTATTAATTATTTTTAGGAGTGTATAAAATTGAGAAATCAATATTTTATTGATTATTTAGCCATATATGATTTTCTGATTGCAATTATTTGTTTTATCCGTATTTAATTCCAAAATTCCTCAAAAATTATGAAACTCGTATTTATTTAAGTTTGGAATATTCCGAGAATTTTAAAATTATTTTGGTAATTTTTGGGATCAAATTCACCCGCATATTTATTCGCTATATTGTTAAATGCGAATATAATGCGCAGTTCAAAAATTCTTTGAAAATTTCGAAAACTCTGTTTTATTAATCTTTGAATACCCGGGAAATTTTAATATTATTTTGAAATTTTTCTGACTCATTTGTATTTATAAAATATATCGTGAAAATGCGGAATCGGGTCAAAATTAAGGCGTGCAGTTATAAAGGGAACAAGTGTCCTTTATTTGGACACGTGATTTGATAATATAACAGCCCGGTTTCTTTGTTCCAGACCCGATCCAAAGGCATCATCTCTCATTTTCTTTCAATCCTTCAATTCACAGCTCTCTTTCAGTTTTTATTCCGGGTAATTTGTCCAAATATCGCTGCTCCTTGTTCCTCTCTGTTCTCGGAACCTTTCCTTGCTGTTATCTGGTAATTCCCCTGTCTATTCCCTCCGTATCGCCGCCGCAGGCCTCGCTTTTCCGGCGGGTTATGGTGGCGCGTGCACTGGGGGTTTTACTCGGGTATTATTGTGGCTGTAGCATGTGTGCGTGTTGTGTATGGTTGTGTGAGTGTGTATGTGTGTGTGCGTTATGTGTGTGTGTAGTTAGAGGTTGTACTTTTACTTCCTTTTTCCGGCGAGTTGTCGCCTGCCTTCCTGTTCCGGTTTGTTGCTGGTGGTTGCGCGTGTAGATGGTTGATAGGTCCATATTATTGCATATTATTAATACCTATTTTATGTCCATTTTCGTAATTTTATTAATAAATAAATTGTTTTACTTTGTTTTGTAGGAAAATAAATAAAATCAGAATTTGAGTTGGAAAAGGTGCAAAAAAACAAGGAGGTGGACTATTCTAGAAGTCAAGGGAATTGGAAGATAAATAGAATCCTTATCGGGGAAGAAGAAGAATTTACTTTAAGAATCCTACTTGTATTCCAAGAACCCAACCCTCATATTTTTCCTATATATATGGGTCTCCCCTCTTGTATTTTACACATTCAACATTCCAACACCCAAGACACCCAAATAGTTGTATTTTATCATGTGTAGCTAAATCTGTTCCTTAGGATGAAGATGAAGTTAATTTAATTGCTTTGATATCTTCTCCTTCCTATTATTTGATTCTCGTGATTTTTTTTTTGTGCTTAATTGTTTAATTGACAAAGTGATTTTGATATATTATTGTTACTGGATTTATTTTTTATAGCCTATGCTTGCTCCATGAAGTTTTGATGGGTTATTGTTAGATAACAAGTTTCATAGTATATGCTTGTCTCGTTAATTAAAATTTATTTGTGAAGAAAAGAGAATTGATTTTAGGGCGAGTTGATTTTAATTGTGATTGATTAACGGATTCGGATTCCTAGGTTTTTCATATTATTTGATCTATTTGATAATTAGGTTAATTCAAACTCCTCTCAAATCTTATTGTCTAGTTCGCCTGATTTAAATTGTTAGGGTTTTGAAAATTCATAGTCTCTGTGGATCGACCTGTATTTGCTACAATTAACCGTTGTGCACTTGCAGTTATTTTACACATCAAGTTTTTGGCGCCGCTGCCGGGGAACTATTGTTAATTTTCACTCCTTGATATTTAATTCTCCGGACTAGTTTTTTGTTTTGCTCTTTATTTTTTTAGGGAATCGTGAAGCGGGGGAAAGCTTGGACAAGAAGATCGCTAGAAGGCATCACCGTCTCTTTTGGAATTTTTGAAAGCGCTTTTCGGTATTCCGTTTCACCTCTCTATTTTTTTTCTTCTTCTCACTTTTATTATTGAAAACTCCAAAAAAATTAAATATTTGAAATGTTCAAAAATATTAGTTAGTTAATTGTTAAAAACCAATTTGTTGCATCATTCATTCTCTCACGTATGATCACATCATCTAGATTTTCTTTTTGTATTTATTGTTTTCAATCTTATACAATTGTGGTTATTGTTGGAGGAAAGAGGTACGTACAATTTAGAATAATACACGTAGTGTAGTGCATCCATAAGTGTTTATTATCTTGTTTTTTGTGTGCTGCATCATCTAATCAATCTTAAGGGCGCCCCCTCATTACAAGATAAGGTGAGGGATTTCATCACCCTTTCCTTGGCCAACAAATCACTAATTCCTTCATCTTGCATTCACCCACCTTAATAAAATTAAGTAGATGTTGGCCCCTAGGATTTCGAGCTCAATTAGGAAGGTACCTAAAAGAGGAAGTAAATTTGGAATTATTCGAACATTTGGTGACAAGGCAAGTGTATCACTTACCTGGCCAATTTGGATTGGTGATTAGGCTAGCGGTTCTCTAATTCAGCGCCTTGTTTACAAGGAAGTGCCCCCGCTTACCTGGCCAATCGATTTGAATAAATCTAGATTTATAGACTTTTTGGTGGTCCAAAAGTTAGGAGCTGCCTAGATTATTTTTAGGATTACCCATAGATCAAAGTTTTTCTTTTTGATTTTCCAAATTTTTGGGTGTTTACTTATAGCTTTTGTCTGCTACGTGATTAGTTATCTTATATGCAAAATAATTGGGTTCGAGACCATTCATCTAGATTAATAAGACACTCTAACCTTTCATCTCCTAAAGTAGTAAGGCAACTCGACTTCTCTTCACCCACAAAAATTGAGTCAAAAGAAGAAGTAGAAATTCCACATGTAGTCATGGCTGTCTCACTCAAAGACCGTTGTTATCGCGCTCGTTCCGCTGAACCCTCATGCATAGTCCTACATGAAGTAACCGCGAACAATTTTGAAATTAAACATCACCACATTAGCATGTTACCTAGTGTTATGGATTAAAAACTAGGGTATATGATTGCTGTATTTATTACCAAGGAACGTGAGCTTCGAGGCTCGATTTGACTGCTCTTGTGTTTCGGGACTCAATCTGCCTTAATAAGATGCCTACGTACCTTGCTGATTGCCAAGGATCAAGTCAAAAATGTAGTTCTAATTGGTGGGGGTGAGACCCCTTATATAGATGTTGGGAGTCCTTGAATTGGACTTGGGTTAGGAGACTAGGTGGGCAAGTCTCTGAATTAGAATGGACTTTGGAGTCCTAAGAAGTAGGAAGCTGATTCCTTATCCCACCAGGTTCCTTGGAGGCCAATCTACAAGGATTTATTTCTCCACTAGGACTCATCTTATCAGCTGACTTATCCCTTATTAATTAATTATGAAATTAATTAATATTCAAGGTTTTGGGCCTTCTTAAATGGGCCTAGCTGTTGGCCCAATTCTGATACAATTAATGCAACATTAATTACATACCCAGACCTTATTTTCTTCCCTATCATTTGCCCCCCAACTTTTGGGAAACAGTAACTAGGTTCCGCAGAAGTTAAGTTCATTCGTTCCCTTACAAAATATCATTTTTTGCGTAAAGTATGGAGCGACCTACACATTTACAACGATTTACTTTTATCCCTATTATTTAGGAATTATCTTAATTTCCAGGAATTTTCCCTGAATTCTGGGATTTTTCCTTAATTTCCAGGAATTTTCCCTTAATTCTGGGATTTATCCTTAATTTCCAGGAATTTTTCCCTTAATTCTTGAATTTTCCTTGATTTTCTGGATTTTCCCCTTAATTTTCTGGAATTTTCCCTTAATTCTGGGATTTTTCCTTAATTTCCGCGAATTTTCCCTTAATTTTCTGGAATTTTTCCCTAATTCTGGGATTTTTCCTTAATTTCCAGGAATTTTCCCTTAATTTTGGGATTTCTTCCTTAATTTTCTGGAATTTTCCCTTAATTCTGGGATTTTTCCTTAATTTCCAGGAATTTTCCCTTAATTCTGGGATTTTTCCTTAATTTCGGTTTTTTTTTAAAAAAAAATTCGACCAGGCATCCATTCGGTCAGGATCCTGGTCGAATTATGGTCCCATAGTGTCTGGTTGAAGCTACTTTCGGTTAGGATGATTCGATCAGGAACCCGACCCCTTGGATCAGGATTTTGATCCCTGGCCGAACGATTCACAATTTATATCGGGAATCCTGACCCTTTGGATCATGATTCTGATCCTTGGTCGAACGATTCACAAATTAGATCAGGAATCCTGACCTCTTCGATCAGGATTCTGACCCCTTGGACTAGGATTCTGACCCCTTGGACCAGGATTCACAATTTAGATCAGGATTCTAACCCCTTGGACCAGGATTCACAATTTAGATCAGGATTCCGACCCCTTGGACTAGGATTATGACCCCTTGGACTAGGATTCTGACCCCTTGGATCAGGATTCACAATTTAGATCAGAATTCTAACCCCTTGGACCAGGATTCACAATTTAGATCAGGATTCTGACCCCTTGGATCAGGATTCTGACCCCTTGGACCAGGATTCACAATTTAGATCAGGACCTCTTGGATCAGGATTCTGACCCCTTGGACTAGGATTTTAACCCTTTCGATCAGGATCCATTTTTTTGACCGAATTAAACCCTCTTTTTTAATCCTAGTCGAAGCTCTTTCGACCTCAAACGTTTCGACCAGAAATCAAATAGAAATTCTAGTCGAATTGGGTTAGATTATGGTCGATTTATCCCCCTTTTTTAGCCCTCGCCGAAGGCATTTTCGACCTCATCCATTCGACCTGAAATTCAATAAGAATTCTGATCGAATAGGATCAGGATTTTTATACGTTTTTTGGCCCATTTTTTTTTCTGGGCTTTTCTTTTGGGTCAACCCCTTACTGGGCTTCTTTTAATGGGCCTTCCTCTAATTTGGACCATGCTGGGCTTTTTACATTCTAAGGCCCAATAAGATCTGGTTTATATTTTCTAACTTGGGCCTTTTTGCCGGGCCTTTCAAACATTTAGGCTTCCTTGGGCCCTTTTTTTACAGGCTTTTCAATTGGGCCCCTTTTTTTTCCTTGTTTTTGAAGATAATACTCATATATATTTTCTTCCAGATTTTGGAGCCTGGTGCAGGGCCTTGATTTGAATATTTGGGCCCTTATCTGGGATTGATATATTTTTTAGGCCCAACAATATTTAATTTCATTATTTTTCCTGAACTGGGCTTTTATTTTGGGTCAAACCTTTCATTGGGCTCTCTTCGGGTCAAACCTCTTACTGGGCTCTTATTTATGGGCTCCAAAGCCCAAGATCCATGACATACCTGAATATTCAATTCATCCAGGAATTTTGTTATCTTTCAAATTTTGGGTCCTAGTGCTGGGCTTCCTTTAGGGTCACAATTTTTCGACAAGAATTCTGACCTTTTCGGTCAGGAATTACGTTTTTGACCGAATTATCCCCTTCTTTTATTCCTGGTCGTGGTTTTTTCGACCAAGAATATTTAATCAGGAATATAGCATGAATCCTAATCGAATTGGGTCAGGAATAATTTCTCTTTCTATTTGGGGGGGCATTTATTTCCTGGGCTTTTCTTTACATTTTCTAACTTGGGCCTTTTTGCTGGGCCTTTCAAACACTTGAGCCCTTAACTGGGCTTGATTATTTTTTCAGACTGGGCCCTTAACTGGGCTTGATTATTTTTTCAGACTGGGCCCTTAACTGGGCTTGATTATTTTTTCAGACGTGGATCTTTTATTGGGCTTTCATAATCCCATGCCTAGCAAAATTTGGGTTGGGTCTTCTCTCTTTTTTTACTTGTAGCATTCATTTTCCTTATATCTTTGTTTGTTGAACTTTATGCTTTCATCTTGTGCACTTAGTGTACTTGCCATGCCAACATATTTCGAAAACTTTACGAATTTCTTAAACTGTTGGGATTCATCCCTTACATAAGTCTTAATAATCCTCAAAATAAAACTAGAACATGTAGTCCTAAGCAAGCAAAGCTTCAAGGTACTTTTCACCCTACTTGTCATCTTGACAAGTGAGAATCGCGCTCAACCGATTTACACATAGTAAATCTTCAGGTTTTGTGCATGCCAAGTTCTCGGGACTTCAAAGCCATCCATAGTCTCGAGCTTGTAAGTTCCTCTACCTTGAACACTCTTGACCTTGTATGGCCCTTCCCAATTTGGGCAAGTTTCCCTTTTTTCCCTACACCAGAAGCTTCCACCTTCATCAAGACTAAGTCACCCTGTTTGAAGAACCTTTCTTTAACCCTTAGGTTGTAGTAGAACGAAGCCTTTTTATGATATTCCACTATCTTCGCATGTGCATCATCTTGCACTTCATCAATTAGATCCAGGGCTAACCTTTGCCCTTCCTCGTTTTCCTCAGCATTGAAAGCTTGAATCCTGGGGGAGGAATGTGATATCTCCACAGGAACAACTGTTTCTACTCCATATGCTAACATGAAGGGAGTTGCTCCAGTCGTGACTCTACAGGTAGTCCTATAGGCCCATAGTATTGGGAGTATTTCATCCACCCAGTTATTCCTTGACTTCTCGATCCTCTTCTTTACTCCATCCAGGATTATTCGATTCGCCACTTCCGCTTGCCCATTGGCTTGCGGGTGAGCCACATAGGTGAATCGTAATTCAATTTCATTCTCCTCACAATACTTCTTGAATTCCTCATTGTTGAACTGTGTTCCATTGTCAGTGACCATGATGCGAGGAATTCCATACTGGCACATGATATTTTCCCACAGGAATTGTGCAACCTGCTTAGCTGTGATTTTGGCCAAAGGCTTGGCATCAATCCACTTAGTAAAATAATCAATGGCTACAATCAGGAACTTCCTTTGTGCCGTGGCCACGGGGAAAGGCCCAAGTATATCCATTCCCCACATAGCAAAGGGGATGGGTGAGTTGATGGAGGTCAGCATCTCGGGGGGCTGTCTAATGACAGGTGCATGCTTCTGACAGCGGTCACACTTCTTCAAATATTCTTTAGCATCAGCCATCTTTTCTGGCCAATAGAAACCTAAACGGGTTATCTTTTGAGATAGTGTTCTGCCCCCCAAGTGTTGCCCACAGATACCTTCATGTACTTCTTCAAGAGCCAAGGGTGCCTCATCGGGCCTGAGACACCTTAAATAAGGAACCACATAAGATCTTTTATACAAAATCCCATCTATCAAAGAGTATCTTAGTGCTCGAACAGCCAACTTCCGTGCTTCAGTAGCATCATTTGGCAACCAACCGATTTGAATATGAGTCTTAATGGGATCTATCCATGACGTCCCCAGACCTATAGGAGCTACAAGCTTAACATCAATGCTCCGTGTCTTCAGAACGCGGAAGTATACACTTCCTGAACTTTCCTCTATCTCGGATGAAGCAAACTTTGATAAGGCATATGCCTTAGAGTTTTCCTCCCTTGGAATGTGCTCAACATGGCATTCATCGAATTGGGTCATTATTGCCCATACTAGGTGGACATATTTAGCCATCGTATCATCCCTTGCCTCAAACTCTCCCTTCACCTGGGATATAACCAACTTCGAGTCTCCATAGACCTTTAAGTTTTTGACTCTCAATATCCCTGCTAGGCTGAGGCCAACTATCAGAGCTTCATATGCTGCCTCAATGTTTGTGGTCGGGAAGTCTAACTTCATGGCATACTCAATCAAGAACCCATCAGGGCTTTGTAAAACCAAACCTGCTCCACTTGAATTTGTTTTTGATGCTCCATCAAAATAGAGAACCCAATATTCTTTCTCCTTATCAACTTCCTTGTCTTGAGGTATGGTATCCTCAACTCCCTTGTCTTGAGGTATGGTATCCTCCTGCCCCCCGGCTTCTTGGTTGGGTATGGTACATTCCACCACGAAGTCAGCCAATGCTTGGGCTTTTATTGTCGTTCGTGGCTTATACTTGATATCGAATTCTCCTAGCTCTATTGCACACTTGATCAACCTTCCACTAGCCTTGGGACTATGAATGATATTTCTCAGGGGTTGATTTGTTAGCACCTCAATCTTGTGAGCCTGGAAGTAAGGACGCAACTTTCTCGAAGCCATTACCAAGGCTAAAGCAAACTTCTCAATAGTTGAATAATTCAACTAAGCTCCATGTAGAATTTTACTGACATAGTACACGGGTTTCTGGATTTTTAGTTCTTCCTTAACCAACACAGCGCTCAAGGCACTCTCTGAAATGACCAAGTATAATTATAAAACTTTATTCGAAGCTGGCTTGGCCAGCAACGGGGCCTGAGCCATATATTTCTTTAATTCCTCGAATGCCTTCTGGCTTTCTTCACTCCATATAAAATCCTTAACCTTCTTTAAAGACTTGAAGAACGACAAACACTTGTCTCCAGTCTTTGAGATGAATCGTCCCAATGCAGCAACCCTTTCAGTGAGCTTTTGAACATCTTTGATAGTTTTGGGGGGCTCCATGTCCAGGATTGCCTTTATTTTATCGAGATTGGCCTCGATTCCTCTCTTGGAGACCATCAATCCCAAAAACTTTCCAGATCCTACTCCGAAAGCACACTTTGTAGGATTTAACATCATCTTGTGGTACCTTAGGACCTCGAAAGCTTCCCTCAAATGGGTTATATGGTCAGTCTTCACTAGACTCTTGACTAACATGTTATCAATATAAACTTCCATGGTCTTACCAATAAGATCCTTAAAAAATTTATTTACCAGCCTTTGATAGGGGGCTCCTGCATTCTTGAGACCAAATGCCATAACAAGATAACAATACACACCAAAGTCAGTGATGAATGATACCTTTGGGATGTCATCATTGTGCATCTTGATCTGATTGTATCCACTAAATCCATCCATGAAGCTCAGCATCTCATGTCCAGTAGTGGCATCTATCAAAGTATCTATCCTTGGCAGCGGGAAACAGTCCTTAGGGCATGCGTCATTCAGATCAGTGAAGTCCACACACATCCTCCATTTTCCATTGGCCTTCTTCACCATTACAGGGTTTTCTAACCATTCTGGAAATTATATCTACTCAATGAAACCAGCTTCTAAGAGCTTCTCCACTTCTTACTTTATAGCTTCTTGCCTTTCTGGGGCAAAACTTCTTTTCTTTTCCTTCACCGTCTTCCGACTCGGATCCACATTCAGCTTGTGAGTAATTAGTTCCGGGTCTATGCCTGGCATATCAGCTGCCGACCATGCAAATACGTCACTATTTTCTTGCAAAAATTTCACCAACCTCCCTCTAAGGGGCTCCTCTAGTGTGGCTCCACCGAAAGTCACCTTCTCAGGATCCTCGAGAGCTAAAGGAATCGAAACCAAGTCTTCTGCTGGTTTCCCTCTTTTCTCATCATTCTCTCGAATATCCAGATCTTCAATAGGCAGAACCTACCCCCCAACTCCATCTGCCCTCAGTGAGGCCACATAACAACTTCTAGCCATTTTTTGATCTCCTCTTTCTTCTCCAATCCCATTCCGGGTGGGAAATTTCATAAATGAATAGTAGGAAGAAGGGACTGCTTTGAAGGCATGTATCCATGTTCTCCCCATGATAGCATTGTAAGTTGAACTAGCCTTCACCACCACAAAGTCCAACATCTGTGTTGCTTGCCTTGGTTCCTGTCATATGGTTGTTAGCAACCTGATTATCCCTTCCACGGGGCACTCCACTCCCGCAAATCAATGTATCGGCATGTCGGTTGGGGTTAATTGGGAATCATTATAACCCATCCTTAAAAAGGTGTCATGGAGCAAGATATCCACTGAAGCACCATTATCCACAAGGACCCTCTTAACCCGGCTATTTCCTATTATAGGTGTTATGACCAACGGGTCGTCATGAGGAAATTTCACATGCTCTAGGTCAGAATCATCAAAAGCCATTGTTACTCCTGTCATGGCCCTCTTCGGGGCTTCTCCAACAATATGCATAACCTCCCTGGCATAAGCTTTCCTGGAGTTCTTGGATAATCCAGCAGCAGTCGGTCCTCCGAAAATTGTGTTTATTACAGGTCCTCGCGGTCGTGGTCCTCCAAAGATTGTATTTATCACCGGTCCCCTAGGTTGGGGATTCCGCCCCTGATCGTCTTGGTCCCTCCTACGATCTTCGAAGTTCTTTCTTACATTGTTAATCCTATCTCTTCCTTCCCCGGTGTATTTGTTCAATCTTCCTTTCTGAATGAGGAACTCTATTTCATCTTTCAATTGCCTACACTCATCGGTGTCATGACCAACATCTTTGTGAAATCTACAATATTTTCTCTTGTCTAGCTTGGCTGGATCTGCCTTCAAGGGTTTAGGCCAACGAATATCTTGGTCTTTCTCAATTTCCATCAAGATCTGGCTTCTAGGAGCGTTCAACTTAGCATATTCAGCGAATTTTTGTCCAGGTCCTCCCTTCTTGGGGTTTGAATCAGGGTTTTGCTCAGTTCTAGGATACTTGTCCTTAGTGATATACTCCAGATCAGTTTTCCGCTTCTTGCCTCCAGCGGGCTCGTTGCTCACTACGGTCTTCCTCATGCTCTCTTCCACCTTGATGTACTTCTCGGCCCTATCTTGGAGCTGCGACATGCTCTCAGGGGGGTGCTTGGCCAAGGACATCTTGAAGAACTCATCCCTAGTTCCCTGTTGTAGTGCTATCATGGCTACCTTGTCATCAAGGTCCGGGACTTTTAAAGCTTCCTTCGTAAAATGATTCAGGTAGTCTCTCAAGGATTCCTTTGCTCCCTGCACAATGCTCATGAGGGATGCTGAACTTTTCTCATACACTCTCCCACTAATGAACTGCTTAATAAAAGCCTGACTTAATTCTCTGAAGGACCCGATAGAGTTCGAGGGCAGATGACTATACCATCTTTGAGCCATACCCGACAGGGTTTGAGGAAAGGCCCGACACTTAATAGCGTCGTTCACGGGCTGCAATAACAGTGCATTGGATAATGTCCTGACGTGATTAGCGGGATCTCCCGTGCCATCATAAGCTTTGATAGTGGGCATCTTAAACTTCCTTGAGATATGGGCATTCATTATCTCTTCAGTGAATGGTGGAGTAGGATCATCAGGATCTCTAAGGGGAAGAAGATTGCTTGGATCAGCCCTTGGGACAACAACCCTTCTCTGTATTGGACCATCCAGGTCTATAATAGGAGGAGGATTTCTCCCCCTAGGAGGTAGTGGGGGTCTGGTGGTCTGGTGCGCCTCCAAGTCACACTTCAGCCTTTGAATCTCAGCCTCGTGAGCCTTGATCCTTCCCTGCACTTCCTGGGGATTCGTCCCTTGGGTGCTCCTAGGACGTTGGCTACCATCAGCCATCGGCTCTTTGCCAGCACGTCTCCTTCTTGGGGCCACTTCATCATCCAAAGATTCGGAGTCTCTCTCAGTGTAAGGACCATAAAATTCCTGATCCTCAGGGATAGGAGCCAAACCTTGTATGTAGGGGGTGATCGCCCTCATGCTTCAGTCCGTCCAGCATGTCCACTTCCTCCAACCTCGGGGTAAAGGGGCATCCCATAAGGGGGGTTAGTGGTTACAACAGTTGAATATTCGTACCCAATCGGTCGAGAATTCACAGGTGTACGTAGTTGTTGAAGTTGGGGATTCGGACCTTGAGGAGCCGGGGGAATCGTCCCTTGAGGTTGAGGTTCAGTTGCCCCTACTTGGGCTCCTCCTTTGGTGATGGCATAGGTTGAATGCGGAGGTACCTCCACAGTTGACGATATCGTTTGGGTTATCCCCGCGGGTGTTCCTCCTCCAAGTACGTTGCTTGTTCTCCGTGTTCTCTTAATGGTTCTTGTTGTGCTTTCCCACAGACGGCTCCAAATGTTATGGATTAAAAACTAGGGTATATGATTGTTGTATTTATTACTAAGGAACGTGAGCTTCGAGGCTCGATTTGACTGCTCTTGTGTTTCGTGACTCAATCTGCCTTAACAAGATGCCTATATACCTTGCTGATTGCCAAGGATCAAGTCAAAAATGTAGTTCTGATTGGTAGGGGTGAGCCCCTTATATAGATGTTGGGAGTCCTTGAATTGGACTTGGGTTAGGAGACTAAGTGGGCAAGTCTCTCAATTAGAATGGACTCTGGAGTCCTAAGAAGTAGGAAGATGATTCCTTATCCCACCAGGTTCCTTGGAGGCCAATCTACAAGGATTTATTTCTCTACTAGGACTTATCTTATCAGCTGACTTATCCCTTATTAATTAATTATGAAATTAATTAATATTCAGGGTTTTGGGCCTTCTCAAATGGGCCTAGCTGTTGGCCCAATTGTGATACGATTATTGTAACATTAATTACATACCCAGACCTTATTTTCTTCCCTATCACCTAGGTTTTCTGGGGTAGAGGGAGAGGATCCATATCTTTTCATTCGAGAATTTGAGGAAGTATGTGCTTTATAAAAACTCCAACAACTTAGCTCAGACTCCATTACGCTCAGACTTATTAACTTTGCTTTAAAGGAAGAGGCTAAACAATGATTGTATAGTCTACCCGTTAATTCTATTTCCACGTGGGATGGATTTGTGTCTATCTTTCTTAAAAAATATTTTCCAAACCATAAGGCAAACAGACTTAGGAATGAAATCAACCAATTTCAACAAAATTGAAATAAGTCTTTTTGGAAGTACTTTGATAGATTTAAAAAGCTTTTATGTAAGTATCCTCAACATGGTATAGAAAAATGGAGACTTTGTAAAATTATTTATGAAGCCTTAGGCAGTCAAACCACTGCTTTGTTCGAGTCTATGTGCTAAGGTAAATTTATGGATAAAAATGAGGAAGAAGCTTGGTAATTTTTTGAGGAGTTAGCTGAAAAACAATGTTGTGGGAGTCAACTAGGGAATCTAATCCGGAACCTGAAAGATCTAAGGGCTTACACGTAGTTAGTAATTCTATTGCAACCGAAGCTAAGTTAGCTACACTCACTAAACGTTAATAGATAATTGCCCTGAAAGTGAACAAGTTAATGCTATATTTCAACCTAGAGTTAGGAATGATCCATATGCACCCACATATAATCCTAGTTGGAAGAATCACCCAAATTTCTAATGGAACCAAGGTCAATACAATCAGTTTAATCAAAATTCTCAACCTGCTTTTCAAAAGCCCAGTCCTGGTCCATACCAGCTCAAAATCCCAACGCATATCCTCCTCAAAATCTTGGTCATTATCCTAACTCAGTCCCCTTAAACCAACCTGGTTTTAGTGAATCTGATAAGAAATTGAATTCCATTGAAAAAATTATAGAGGCTTTACTTAAATCTCAACAATCTTTCATGCAAGCTATGACCCAAGATAGGCAGTTGCTAAATTCAAACACACAAGCCATATATAATCTAGAGGTCCAAGTTAGTCAATTGGCAAACACAATCAGTGAGAGAGAGAAAAATCGTTTCCCTAGTCAATATAACGACTCGTATATTTTTAATATCTAAATGTGTAATTATTGAGTGATTAAATAAATAAAATGTGTGTATTGGCTTTGACCGCTATGTGTTATTTTATTATTATCTATGTGTGTGAATTATGGTGTCCAGGGTGGTTCGTGTAATTAATTATGGACTTGTATTGAATTGTTTTCACTTTTAAAAATGGATTTAATACAAGTTTATTAGTGTTAATATGTGGATTGTCTCTAAAATTATTTTTATGACTTTATAATTTCAATATTCATTTTTGGATTTTATAAAATTTAGAAATCAATATTTCATCAATTATTTAACCATGTATGATTTTCTGATTGCATTTATTTGTAAAATCTGTATTTAATTCCCGAATTCTTCAAAAATTATGGAACTCATATTTATTTAAGTTGGGAATATTCCGGGAATTTTAAAATTATTTTGGGATTTTTGAGATTAATTTCACCCGTGCGTTGATTCGTTTAATTGATAAAAGCGGGTATAATTTACGTTTCAGAAATTATTTTTAAAATTTCAAAATTTATGTTTTTATTAACTTCAGGATAATTATAATATTCTAAGAATGTTTTCATAATTTCTTGAAATTATTTTAAGTGAAACTATGTTCGTTAATCGTAAATTTCGGGTATATCGCGTGATTCAAAAATATTCTGTAAATTATGGAATTTATGTTTTATTAGTTTCAGAATATTTAGGAATTTTAATAATATTTCGATATTATTTCGATCAATAAAAATTTTGCAACCCTACGCGTTGGAAAGACTATAATAGCTCGTAATCGGGCTTGTAAGCGAGAATAACGAGACACGTGTCCTAATAATTTGACACGCGGCTCGTGTTTGGCAACAGAGATGGTGTTAGTTTTAATTCCGGGATAAACATTGAACTCTTTCATCTCTTTGCTATTCTATCTCGATCTCTCTCTTCTCCCTAACCTCTTCTCTTCCGTTCTTCTTTTTTGTTTCCCTGTATCTCCTGTTCTTCCGTCTCCATCGCCTGTGCTCACGGTAAGTGTGTCGCCGATTTCTGCTTTTCCGGCCACCATCGTCGTTTTCTTTCTGGTGGCTCTTGGTTCTTGTTGAATCGCATCTATATATATGCGTGTATATAGACATGTTGCGATTTGTTCTTAGTTCTGTTCCTTCCATGGTTTCCTGGGCTCCTTGTCCTTGCTTCCTGATTTTCCTACTTTCTGGTTGCCCCCAGCTCCGTCCGGCGAGGCAACCGCGTGTACATATTTATTTGTTTTGCGCGTGTATTATTGCCCTGTTGTGCGTGTATTATGTTGGATTTTAAAAATTCTCTGCAGAAATTTTATTGAATATTTTAGTGATATTAACTGAAATGTGTGTGAGAAATTAATAATTATCGGTGAAAATTTATGATGGAAACCCGACGAATACGGGCACCCGCGAATTTTCCCTACCGTCGGCGATGAGCCTCGGCGAGCCGATGGTGGACTGTGATGACCGTTATCTGAGTCCTAATATTTTAAAATAAATAAATATAAAATACGAATAATAATTAATAATTATAATTAAGTTGACACTTAGAAATGTGTGGAATTTTGATGGTTATGATTGGGTTGAAGCGAAGGTTGGGAATTGTATTTGGATTAATTGTGGGTTGTTTGTTGTTGATTTGACGTCGAGTTGTTCGACGGGGAGGCCGATAAACAGAGGAGGTGTTGCCCGAATTTTTGGAAATTAAATTCAAAAATTCGGGACATACTCTGTAATTATCGGAACGTCGAGCAAGTATAAATAAGTATATACATATAGTTTGTGCGAAACCTGATTGTATGTAGTGATAAATTGTTTTGCCAACCCAATAACCCTAATTTCACAAAATAACTAGTGTATGTATTTTCTGAAAACGAACACTGAACCGATTTTCGAGATTGTGAACCCTACTTGTTGCGTGTGTTATTATAATATACATAATTACGAGTCGGGTTTGAATATCGTTGGGTAGAATTGGTATCGAGGATATGTCAAGTATACCTGGACGTCTAACGTAGGGTATTCTGACCTGTAGGTTCTAGTCGAAGGACTCAAGAATTGATATCGAACTAAGATAATCTAGTGATCATTCGGCAAGTGCCTCGAGGTTCCAAAGCGAAGAACTCTGAGAGTCTTGGATACTATCTTGAGATAGATTGCTGCGAAGAAGAGATGTCTTCTAGTGAGATAGTTATTTTTCCATGAGAGTCGAACGTTCAAGTCTATCAAAATCAATCAGTGATAGTCGTAAAGCTCTGCAAGGCAAGTACCCCTGACCATTCTTTTATGGTTCAGTACGTATGAATAGCTAAATGCTTTACTTTTGTAATGGAACAGAAATGTTTTAAGTTGCGTATCCCCTGTAGTTATAAATCACTGTTTTCAAATTGTTTTGGGGGAAAGTAACTTCGAAAGGTACCTATCTCAAATGAAATGATTGCGGAATGGATTTTATATGTGTGCTGGCAAGATAAATGATTTTGAAAAATGAGATAGGTACAAGTGTTTTGAAAACTGGATAAAACGATCAGATATGGGATACATTTGGGCCAGAGTAGGCCTATTGAGGTGGCATAAGAGGCTAATTCGGTTGTGCGCATTATATAACCGATTAGTCCAGCAGGTCAGAGACCTAGCTAGTCTCTGAGTTCCGGAACAAGTAAATGGGTTGGCAGTTAGATCTGTCCGGTGTTGATAGCCTGATCAGCTTTCTTCACATATCCGTAAGTATCTGATTTGGCTTTATGATTCTCGTAACAGAAAGAGTGAGTTATACAGTGGATTTGGAAATGAAAATGCCATGCTAGAATTAAACTCTGGTATTTGTACACAGCACACTACCGACGTTATTATTTTACAGAGCATGCTAGTTTTGATATCCAGTTGATACCTGTTTTACATGTTTCTAACGAGTTATGAATTCTGTTCCTATAACTGCTTTACTTTAAACTGTTTTACTTGTTATTCATATAGTGGTGCTGCTGAGTAGGCAATTGCTCACCCTTGCACAATATTTTATATGTATTGCAGATGCCTAGGAGATTCTTGCGCGGTAGTCAGGGCAGAGTTCCAGCTCCTTTCGTGTCAGGTTCCTCTGAGGTAGTTGTGTTCAGACCAGATGAGGTCTGTTGAGTTGTTGCATTAAATTAGTGGTCAGGATTGTGTAAGGTAATTTGGGTTATGTTAATTGAGTAACCTAAGTCATACTTAAACCTGGAAAAGGTCTTGGTAAAGGGGTCGTAGTTATGTATTATTAATGAGTTGGACTGAATTATGATTGTTATTATTGTTGTTAGTGACATCAAATCCTGACCCCGGGGTTGAGGCCGTCACAGTCAACCCGAGGCTAATCCTAAATTTCATCAAAACCAAAAGTCTCATGAAACTGTAAACTATGTCATCTCTCTAAGGTCTGGAAATTAATTCAACAATCATGCTGGTATTAATACTCATCAGGAAGATAAACTAACATCTGAACCAAATCCTCTATTTTTGAATCCTAGTCTTCAACAACCTCCCAATCCAAATCCTGAAACTTCTGAATCTAATGAGTCATCATCATCCAAAGAACCACCTTCAAAACCCCACTCTGATGCGTTTAGTGAAAAAGTCTTTAAGCCAAAAGCTCTGTTTCCTCAAAGACTTATCTCAAACAAACAATCTGCTCAGTTAGATAAGATTTTAGAAGTCTTTAAGCAAGTCAAGATCAACATTCCTCTTTTAGATGAAATTCAACAAGTTCCCTCTTATGCTAAGTATCTAAAAGATTTGTGTACTCATAAAAGAACCACTCATGTTCCTAAAAAAGCTTTCCTGACCTCTCATGTTAGTTCTATCTTGTCAAATCAAATTCTTGTGAAGTATAAGGATCCTGGTTGTCCTACCATCTCTTGTGTTATAGGAAATACCTTCATTGATAAAGCTTTACTCGATTTAGGAGCTAGTGTGAATCTTCTTCCATTATCTGTCTATCAAGCCTTGGGCTTAGGTGAACTTAAAAAGGCCAGTATTACTCTTCAATCAGCTGATCGTTCTGTTAAAACTCCTAAGGGTATAGTTGAAGATGTTTTGATAAAAATTGGTGATTTTGTCTTCCCCGTTGATTTTGTTGTCCTAGAGACCAAACCAGTCAAAAATCTAAAAAATCAAATTCCCATCATTTTAGGAAGGCCTTTTCTTGCCACCTCTAATACTTTGATTAATTGTAGAAATGGTTCGATGAAACTCACATTTGGAAACATGTCGATAGATCTGAATATCTTTAATGTAGGAAATCAACCTAATGAGCTTTTTGAACAACCTATAGGAGTTAACTTGATAGATGAGGTTACGTCTTGGTCGAATCTTGAGGATATTAAAATTGAGTCTTTTCTTGGGGAAGATGTTTCGTGTGAGTATGAGAGCAATAGAGAACTTCATGAGTTATATAAGAATTTCACTTATGATGCGATGTTTGAGGAATTGAATGCCATTTGTTCTAATCATGAAACCCAACTTGAGGCTAGTTATTTTGATCCTAAGACCATTGTCAAGACTTCTGTTGGTGAGCCACCCACACTCGACCCTATTCTTTCGTTTTCCACTCTTGAACAGTCTTTGGTAGTTAATAATAAAACTCATTATGTTCTTATTTCTAGTAGCAAAGTACATAACCAAGAATTTCAAGTCATTAATTTGCGTAAACAACATAAAGAAGCGTCTAATTGGTCTATGAGTTTTGATAGTGCTATGAGTTTTATTTTGATGCATGATCTAATCTCTCTAGTGGATAATGTTGTTATTTTCGGTGGGTTTCACATGTGTATTGATTGTGTTACGAAGTTAGTTTTCCCACATTCTGGTATTGGTTAATAAATAATTTTGTGTATGTGTCTCCCATAATAAAGTGTAGGTATGGGGGAGTAATTATGTATGTGTGAGTGAATGTGTGTGAATGTGTGTGTGTTATAGGTAATTGTGATTCTTCGTCATGCCCTTATCAGGTATTCTCGTCCTTCTACTTTGTCATTTTTCTCTCATTTGTATTCATTGAGGACAATGCATGATTTAGGTATGGGGGAGGGGTTTAGTAGTACTTACATATATATAAAAAATTCAAAAAAATTGAAAAAAATGAAAATAATCCAAAAATAATTCAGAGATATTTTAGCTAAGTTGTCCAGTCCACTCTTGTATTTTAATACTAGTTGGTGTTAGCAGTTTTTCAAAACTTATATATATAATGCCTTGAGATGATTTGAAAGTAGTTGAGTAAGGTTGTCTTCATGAAACTTCTGTCGAACGAATTTTTGCTTAAGAGTCCAAAACGGCACATCTGCACAAGGTCTTTGTAGGAAAGATTATTTAGGGAAGTTTTCGATATCTGAGACAGAGCCCACATGTTGAAATAATGTCGAATCAATTTTTGTGGAAAAAAAAAAGCAAAAGCAAAAAAAAAGAGATGCTTGAATAAACTACTTCAATACCCAATATTCCTCACAAATAAAAGAAAAGAAAAAAAATTAAGATGATGGGCACAAGTAGTATAATTGACTAGTCTTGTTTTGTGGCCTTTGTTACTTGAGTAATTATGTCCGTAGGGGTATTTCAAGATCTAGTCCCCTAAGACCATCTGGTTTGGGAGTCATTGGCCCAAAGCTCGCTACATGGGTAACATAGAAAGACTAAGAACACGGACATTGCACAGTCAGTTAAAAAAAATTGTGAATTTTGGCTAGATATTTGTTTTGATAGAGATTGGGTTCATTCAATATTGGTTGAAAAAGAGGAAATGTAATTACTCAATTGATTCTTCATAGACCTATTTTCACGACACACCTTGGGATTTTTTGTAAATGTTCAGAGTCGATATAAGTGGATTGTTGATACCTACATCTTGGCAATAATTAGAAGAGTCTTAAAGGCATGTAATTTCCTAAAAATTCTTGTGTTGACACCGATGAATGTTATTGTTGATAGAGTTTGGACACTTGCTAGAGTATTTCACAGATTTTATGGGTATTTCTTCTGTAAACCCTTAGGAGACAACACTCCTCTTGTAGAGATCGTCTATGAGTTTAACGGGTTGGTAAACCTAAAATTTCCTGTCACGCCTACAAAAAGGAGCATAGGACTTTTCTTAGTTAGCATTTTTCTTTTTGATTTTTGTTGAGAACGAGCAAAAGATAGGTATGGGGACATTTGATAGGTCCATATTATTGCATATTATTAATACCTATTTTATGTCCATTTTCGTAATTTTATTAATAAATAAATTATTTTACTTTGTTTTGTAGGAAAATAAATAAAATCGGAATTTGAGTTGGAAAAAGTGCAAAAAACAAGGAGGTGGACTATTCTAGAAGTCAAGGGAATTGGAAGATAAATAGAATACTTATCGGGGAAGAAGAAGAATTTACTTTAAGAATCCTACTTGTATTCCAAGAACACAACCCTCATATTTTCCCTATATATATGGGTCTCCCCTCATGTATTTTACACATTCAACATTCCAACACCCAAGACACCCAATTAGTTATTTGTTTTGTTCACTTTTATCATGTGTAGCTAAATTTGTTCCTTAGGATGAAGATGAAGTTAATTTAATTGCTTTGATATCTTCTAGTTCCTATTATTTGATTCTCATGATTTTTCTTGGTGCTTAATTGTTAATTGACAAAGTGATTTTAATATATTATTGTTACTGGATTTAATTTTCATAGCCTATGCTTGCTCCATGAAGTTTTGATGGGTTATTGTAAGATAACAAGTTTCATAGTATATGCTTGTCTCGTTAATTAAAATTTATATGTGAAGAAAAGAGAATTGATTTTAGGGCGAGTTGATTTTAATTGTGATTGATTAACGGATTCGGATTCCTAGGTTTTCCATATTATTTGATCTATTTTCTAATTAGGTTAATTCAAACTCCTCTCAAATCTTATTGTCTAGTTCGCCTGATTTAAATTGTTAGGGTTTTGAAAACTCATAGTCTCTGTGGATCGACCTGTATTTGCTACAATTAACCACTGTGCACTTGCAGTTATTTTACACATCAATTGTATATATTTGTATGCCGTTTGTGTTGTTGTTGATTCGGTTATGATATTTCAATGCTTTCAATTCCTTTTGGAGGAGTTCGAATTATTGAATAATTTGTGGGAAATTTGGAATGAAATATTTGTGATTATTTGAATTTA
The DNA here is from genome assembly GCF_009905375.1 of Apium graveolens. NCBI lineage: Eukaryota > Viridiplantae > Streptophyta > Magnoliopsida > Apiales > Apiaceae > Apium > Apium graveolens. The sequence goes on from NC_133651.1 coordinate 158,975,613, forward strand.
TTTTGTATCAATTTTCGACGATTCCGAAAATTTTATCGGTGAAATTCGCGTAGGAAACCCGAATTAATCGAGTACTCGTGAATTTCGCCGTCGTCAGCGATGAACATTAGTGAGCTGACGGTGGACTATGATGATTATTTCTGAGTCCTACGAATGAAAATATAAAAATACGGATAATAATTAATAATTGTAATAGAATTGGCATTCGGAAATTTATGGATTTTGATTGGTATTATTAGTATGAATCGGTGATTGGGATTCGTACATTTGGATTATGATTGGATTGTCATTGTAGTTGTTGTGAATTGATTTGACGTCGGGATGTTCGACGGGTTAGCCGATAAATAAAGGAGGTGCTGCCCGATTTTCGGAAAATTAAATTACGGAAATACGAGGTCGTACCCAATGACTATCAGAACGTCGATCGGTTATATGTACGTACTTTATACGAAATCTGATTATGTGTTGTAATGAAATACTTTACGAAAATCGATAACCCTAATTTCATAAAAGGATAAATATACCTATTTTCTGAAAATGAACACCGAACCGACTTTCGTAGACATGAACCCCAATTGTTACGTGTATTATAATATTGAATATGTTATGAGTCGGGTTTTGTTAACGTTCGAGTAGATTGTTAGCGAGGATATGTCAAGTATAAGCGAATGTCTAAGTTAGGGTGTTTCGACCTTGTAGGTTCTAGTCGGAAGGCCCAAGAGTTGGCGTTAGTCTAAAGATAGCCTAGTGGATAGTCGACGAGCTCAGTACGGTTCCAATCGAAGGACCTGAGTGTTGAAGTCGAATCCAGGGTAATCTAGTGGTTAGACGTTAAAGCCTAAGTGTCTGTGTCGGCTCAAGGTCAGTCGATAATATTTGTAAAGCTCTGCAAGGAAAGTACCCATGACCATTCTTTTATGGTTCAGTATATATGAATAGATAATGTTTTATTCTCGTAGTGGAACAGAACGTTTTAAGTTACATATCCCCTGTGTTCAAATGGTTTTGTTAACTTGTGTTTTGGGGGAAAAGTAACTTCTGAAAATGCCTATCTCTAAATTTTGAATAAAATGAAAATGTTTTGGATAGTGTGCTGTGATATAATAGTTTTGACAAGAGATAGGTAAGTGATTTGGAAAACTGGATAAAAATGATCAAATAAATGGATGAGTGTGCGCAGGAGGCCCGTAATGGCCTGGAAGATAGCGTAAGAGGCGAAGTGGTTGTGCACGCTATTATAACCACCAGCCCAGCATGACAGAGACCTAGCTAGTCACTGAGTTCCAGAATAAGTTTTCATAGGATAGCCAAGATAGAGTTATCCTATGGAGATAGCCTGATCAGCTATCTCACCAGGGATCATCCAATACTTTTATATCTGAGCAAGTTTTATGGGTCCTGTGATGGGACAAGTTTTATGGGTCCTATGATAGGACAAGTTTTATGGGTCCTGTGATGGGACAAGTTTTATGCTTCCCGTAACGGAATAAATGATTTTTGGTCCCCGTAACGGGATAAATGGTTTTATGGGTCCTGCGATGGGACGGAAGATTTGAAAATGAAAGTAGCATGCTAAAATTGAACTCTGGTATTTACACAACACAATTAATGAAATATTTTCTAGAGCATGCTAGCTATTGATAATCCAGTTTTCATCAGTTTTCACATGTTTACTTGTTTTATAAACAAGTTATGATTTCTGTTCCTATAAATGTTTAGCATAAATTGTTTTTGCTTATTATTCATATAGTGGTACTGCTGAGCAATTGATTGCTCACCCTTGTAAAATGTTTTATATATGTATTGCAGATACCTAGGAGATTCTTCAGTAGTAGTCGCGGCAGAGTTCCAGTTCCTTCCGTGTCAGGCTCATCTGAGATAGTTGTGTCAGACCAGAAGTGGTCTACTGAGTTGCTGTATTAAGATAGTATTATCAATGTGGTTGTAATAAATTAGTTTTGTGATAAATTATAACCTAAATCATACTTGAACCTGGTAAAGATCTTGGTAAGAGGGGTCGTGATTATGTTTTATCAGTGAAATGATTTTTTTATTATGCTGGTTGTTGTGTTATGGATGACGTCAACTCCTGACCCCGGGGTTGAGGCCGTCATAGTTGGTATCGAAGCTATAGGTTTGAGTCCCTGATTTAGGTTAGGAATAGAGTCAAAAGAGTGCAAGAAGGTTTATGTATAGATGTGAGTCAGCAACTCAACCAGAGGAGCGAGTCTATGAGTTTAGTCAAGGGTTTCGGAGGTGTAACCCTGATGTCTATTGAGGATTGGCTGGAACTGCCCTAGCTTGCAGTAAGTCTCCCTTGTATATAGGTATCACTGGCAATGTCTGGTAGAGGTTTCTAGTTTCCCTTCTCGAGGAAAGGAGTCTGTCCGTGAAAGTTTAAGTGGAATGGTAATAGTCAGCGGCTGCAATAACTGCCGAGTCTCATAATGAATGTGGATCAGTACTGTGGTTTATACCTTGAACCTTATTTTTTTTCTTTCCTCAGATGTTTCTATCGGTTGATTGGGGAAAACAATACATATGATTTGACTATTTGTCTGTGTGGCAAAGGGTCTGGTAGGACGCCACCAAAATATGTGTTGTAAACTGTATGGTACTAAGACTGGCCATCTTACGTACTTGTATGGTTGCTCCCAGTCATATCCGCATCTTCTTCACTTTTCTTTTAGAATGGATTATATTGATTTCAAAATTTTATTTGGCATTTTATGGCAATGAATTTCCTTCGGTAACCTCTGTGGTCAGACCGTCCTAGTTATGGAAAGTAAATGAAGAGTTGACCGTCAGGAGAAGTAAAGGTTCTGTGTCCGGTTTCTATTTTGGAATAACGAAAGCAGAAAGGATTGGTGATCCATTAAAGAAGGTTTTTGTCTTAGAAAAGTTAATTCAGTGGTACGCTAATTTATGGCAAATGATAGGAAACCACCTTTAGAAGAGTGGTGGGTTGTAAATTGGAATAGTACGCCTAGTAAAGTTTGGAGTTCCTGAAGTTGACCTGGTTTACGAGGTTGCTTGTCGGTAGTTGTGGCTGAAATAGCCAACCCCATTTTATTATGTTGGTTAGTGATACATATGGTTATTAACATGTTATGTGTCACAGTATTGTGAACCGTGGAGTTGAATGGTGAAAGATGGTTAGTATACTTGTTGGTGGTTTGGTTGATGATGATGGATTGATATGGTTGATGGTTGATTGTTGGTGTCGACTTGAGTCCGACTGGTAGTCAATAATATAGAGGAAATGCTGCCCAAATTTTTGGAAAATACCCTACCTTTATGGATACAACGTAAACTTTTGTGTGTTACTGATGTTTCTGTTGATACTCCAATTGATCAATTAAAAGAGAGAGTTGGTTAAATGTACCAACTAATGGTCAGTTAGATAGAAGTCGGTTCCAATTATAGTAAGTTGATTTCTAATGTGATTTTCAGACCTGGAAACAAAGAACGTTCAATGTGTCATATGTGGTCATAAGGGTCATTATGCGTCGGAGTGCAATCCAAAAAATCCAGGAGTTACTTGTTACAAATATGGGAAGGTTGGGCGTATTGCAAGGAGTTGTGGAATGGTTACTCAAGGTACTACATCCAAAGGGTCAAAATCCAGCATAGTTAGAGGTAGAACTTCCAGAGTGACCAAAAGATCGAGCGTTTAGAATTCGGACGTAGTGTAGCTGATCTGACACCCTTTGAGCTAGAGGATTTTGATATAATTTTAGTAACGAATTGGTTGTCCTTTCATAAGGCAAAAATTAATTCAGGAGAAGTGAATAGTATAGTGTATGGAAGCTAGTAGTAGGGTAAGTTGTTAAAGGAAGGAGTAAGATAAGAAGTTCTTCCAATCGTGCGAAAAAAGAAGTTAATAAGCTAAAGAGATAAATTAGATCCACCTTGTGTAAAGATACGAAGAAGAAAATACTTAAGCTGAAGGAAGCTGGGTAATATATAAATGCCATGGAGTTTCTTTGAAGGCCAGTGGGACGTAATAATTAGTTCGATAATTGTAAAAGATATTAGTAAGGAAAGTGAGCATACCAGATATAATCCCTTGGTTTACACCAGAGATGTTGCTGAAAAGAAGGATGAAATTATGAGAGTATGTAATGATTATCGTGAGTTTAACAAAATGACGAATAGGAATAAGTAACCCTATTAAAAATTGATTATTCATGTGACCAAATTCAAGAAGTATGTTATTTATCAGGGATTGACTTAAGATCCAGCCTCAGGACGTACAGTTAAAATGAAATATGGGCATCACAATTTTTGGTAATGTTATTTGGATTAACAAGTGTATCAGTTAGTGAACATGGTGTATAAGGAGTGCGTGGATAAGCATAATTGTATTTATTGATAACATCCTCGACTATTCAAGGACCAAGGATGTCTATGTGGAACGCCCAAGGATTTCCCTACGAAGATTAGAAGGAAAACAACTATATGTTAAGTTTCAAGTATGAATTTTGGCTGGGATTAACAAACGATTCTGATTACTTAACTAACAAACATTTAAGCAAAGTCGGTGTAGTAACAGATGCCCTATGTAACGACCGAGAAATTACGCTTGTATTATATCATAATAAAGATAAATTATGTGTATTATTATGTGATTAAATGTGTTGAGTCATTAAACCCTAACTGATATGTGTTACGTGTTGTCAGTTTTGATCCAAACGTGTTTTGGATATTTATTGAGTGTTTTATCGTAAGTTATATATCTTATATCAAAACCCGTACAGCTCAAACCATGTTTTAAAAGCCCGTATTTCAAACAAAATCATTGGCCCTATTTTGCCAAAAATGCCCTATACCATATCGCTATTCTGAACCCCCGGACGTTTTACAAATTTACCTTTTGCGCGAAAAACGACTTTTCCGGACCCCTTCGGGTACCAAAAACCCCACAAAAATCACATTTTTATTTTTATATGATCATGAAATTATCATATAACATTTTTCTTTGTATTTTTGTAATATTCACAATTTTTGGGAATTTTTAGCATTTATTTTGTGTTTATTAAATATTTAAAAATTCATTATTAGTACCCAAAAATTATAAAAATTGGGGCCAAATATTTTTATTAGGAGTGTAATTAGCCCCTTAATTTTATTTAGGGGTATTATTTTGCATAAATATAAATAGCTGATTTATTGTAATTAATTAGTTAATTAATCATAAAAAAATCAAAAAAAATCAGAAAATTAGGAATTAAGGTTTGTGGGTGAAGAACAGGGCAGATAATCAAACCGGATTTTGATCGTGATTCCGACATCCAAATCGATCATGTGAGTATCCATTTTGAAGCTTATTGATCGTAGTTTTCGATTATGTAATCAGTTTTGTTGTCTGATTTCTTGATTTTAATTTAATAATTTTCGGATTTTATTTTGAATCGGGTACTCTTGATTGAGCTTGCTGTGATGATTCCTGAGTGTTATAGATGTATAGATCGTGTGATTTACAATCATTTGAGTCCAGTTTCATCGATGTTCCTCTCCGTTTTGAGCTCGCCGGAGAACCGACGCCGCCGCCACGTTCATCGCGGTTCCGGCCGCGTTCTTGACGAGGGAAGGAGGAGGAAGGTCCTGGGGGCGTTGTGGATCGAAACTACAGGGAGGATTGATCTGGAAATCAAGTTTCGGCCGTGTTTTCTCGCCGAAACGATCACCGGCGGCGGAGCCGCGGTGATGTTCTTCGCGACCCGGGTTCGACCCGGTTTCCAACCCGGTTTCGACCCGGGGTTGATCCATAAAACCCTAACCCTGAAATCTGTTGTTGTGTTTCTGATTTTTTTTTTAATATTTATTTTATTTTTCTAAAATCAGTAAATTATTTTTAGAAATTCTAAAAAGTAAATAAAAATTAAATTTAAATTCTGAAAAATAGTATTATTAATTTCTAAATTATTTTATTAATTTAGAAATTCAAATTTAATTATTTAATTATTTATTTAATTATTTATCTAATTATTTATTAGTTATCTAATTAATTAATAATTAGGTAATTAATTAATAATTAGGTAATTAATTAATAAATAAAGATTAAATAATATGATTAATAATCCGATAATTAGTTGAATATTACGAGTAACTCGTATTTATACGAGTAGTGATTCGATAATGAGAATTATTATTCGAGCAATAATTTATTCGAAGAATGTCGTAATAATTATTCGTATCGTATAATTAAAAACTGATAATTAATTGATTAATTAATCGTATAGGTATAGTAATAATAATAGCGATTTAATAATTATGCGAGGATCGCGAGTAGCTCGTATTTATACGAGTGGTTTCTCGGTGAGTTAGATTATAATTCGAGTAATTATTATTTATTCGATAAATAGCATATCAGTTAATTGTATCGATTGTTTATTTATAAATAATCGATCTAATCGAATAAGTAATAATAATTTGTAAATAATTGTAATAAATTGTAATTCATCCTAATAATTAGGGATTAATTATTTTAAAATAGAATAATTATTAATTAATTATTTAAAAACATAATTAAGGATTATTTAATTATAATTAATTATTTATAATTAATTATTAATTAATTAAATCTTGTTTAACTCATAATAATTAAACCATTAGTCCGATTTGAGCGAAACGAAGACCCCTAGACTGATAAAAATGAAACGAATCCAATAAAATAATTGTAGATCATAATTTCCTCCGAAAGAGAGTGGTCTTGTGATAATTAATTGTTTATAGGCCCTATTAGGGGTAGAATCGAGTCAAATAAATCCCGAAAAATTATAATAAAATCAAATAGGGTTAGTTATTATAAATATGAGTCTAGTATCGATTCTAAAAATAATTATAAGTCTAAAAATCAATTATGTGCTTTATGTGCTATGTGCTTTACGTGATTATGTGAACCTTACGTGCTATATAATTATATATGTGTATATATGCGAGTCAGATAGAAACGCATGGGTAGATTGATAGGGTTGTGTAGTATCAATTTGAGATACGCGTATGTAGTAAGTTATCTAAACGATTATCTTTCTATGATTGGTTCAGTGTCAGCAAGGCAGATCAAGCAAGAGACCGAAGGTGGTGAGTTGAACCAGGCTAAGTACGCGCAAGGCAAGTTTTTCCCCTATTCTAAATTCAGAATAGTGAATTATATTCCAATTTTCCCATATCAGTTACCTTTGATAATTCTTGTTCATATACACTGTTACCCAATTATTGATTCTTGTTTCTATTTCATTTCAATTCTTGATTTCTCCCAATATATTGAATCCTTTATTCATATTCCAATACTTTTACCCTTGTTACATATACTTTGATATATCATGGTGTTGGGATAAATCAAAAGCATTCTGATTATTCTGGATGTTACGCTTTGGACTGGATGGTTACTATATGGGATGGGTTTTACCCAGACAATTAATTAATAGGCCATGATTTCCTGAGTACTCTTTATGTTGGTCGGGTCTATACAGTTGGGTGTAGATCCGCACTGTATCCTGACTGATCAGCAGGTTATAGTGCATAGTTAGTTCTTGTTTCCAGTCTTTTTCATTTTGCACTCGCCAGTGTTGGCAAATTATTATCTTATACAGATTCAGATGGTTGTTCAAACCACCAGATTATCGATTCATTTATACTTCTCTCTTTACACTATATATATTATTGCAGGCTTGTTGAGCAATTTTGGCTCATCCTCTTTTATTGTTATTCCTATTATTTTACAGTTAAGGTAGAAAATGAAACCCATCAGGACCCGCGTAGTCCAGAAGCGAGTCAAGCAGCGGGACCCTCCTATAGCAAGGGTGTTCCTTCCTATTCTCGAAGAGAGCTTTGAGTTACCGGATCAGTTGTAACAGGATAAATAGTATTATGGTTTAAATAAAAGTTTTGTGTAGTTTGAATAAAGGTTGTGTGGTGAGAATGTAGATAGAATAAAGTTTTGTAACAAAGAGAGTTTTTGAGACAGATTGTTTTATTTGGGTTTGTAATAAAGTTAGTGTGTGGTTCTTGTTTTCAACTCTTAACCTTAAAAGATCCCGAGTAGTAGTAGTTCAGGTAATTATCATATTTATATTCCGCTTGTGCAGGTTTAGTGTGTAGTTAATGTTAATAACGCCCCAAATCTGTACCCCGGATTTGGAGGGTGTTATACCCTGTATAAAAGGAAAGGAATGAATGTGATTAAAAATCGCTGAGGAGTTAATAAAGAAATGGGGAAAAAGTGGAATGTGAAGTTTAAATACCTGAAAGTGAGAAGAAGTGAAGATATGAGATTACTTTCCAGCCTTAACTGAGGGAAAGAAGCAAGATGTGTTCGAATATTTGGAAACTAAGTTAAAAATGAGCACCGCCTATCATCCGTAGATGAAGGGTCAAAGTGAAAAGACGATTCAGTCAATATAAGATATATTGAGAGTATATAGTTTGGATCTAAAAGGAAACTGTGGTAATCACCTACCATTGATTGAGTTTTTCTATGTTAATAGTTATCACCCTAGTAAGAGAATTCTACTTTGTGAAGCGTTGTATGGACATAAGCGTGGGTCCTCACTTTATTGAGAGAAAGTAGGAGTATAAATGTTGTTAGGTCCTGAGTCAATTCAGCGCACCAAGGACGTAATGGTGTTGATTCGGAAAAGAGTTGTAGCAGCTCGGGATAGACAAATAAAGGAGACGGGTTTGCATCGAAAGAGTATAGATATAGAAGTAGGATCGTTGGTATTGATAAAAGTTTCACCTTGGAAGAGGTTGGTTAGTTTTGATCAGAAGGGGCAAGTTTAGTCCTAAATATGTGGAACCATTCGAGATATCGAGGAATATAGTTGAAGTTGCTTATAAGTTGGTATTGCCACCGTAGTTGCAGCAAATTTATAATGTGTTCCACATGTCAATGTTAAGGCGATATATTTCTGATTTGAATCAAGTCATTGATTAGAAGTCAATGGGCTCTCATCCAAACGTGGTCTATGTGGAATGATCGACTCAAATCCTAAGTCATTATGAGCGAGTCCTTAGGGATCAATTTATATCCATAGTGAGTATGCTTTGAATGAATCCATGAGTAGAAGAATCTACTTGGGAGTTAGAGTCAGATATGCTTGACAAATATCCTCACTTGGTTAAAAATCAGATTCTGAGGACAGAATCTTTTTAAGGAGGAAGATTATAACGACTCGTATATTTTTTATATTATTTAAATATATAATTATTAAATAATTACATAAATAAAATATGTGTATGGATTCAGTTAGCTGGATATTATTTTATTATTAATCATATATGATTATTGGTGTTCGAGTATGATTTATGTAATTAGTTGTTAAGCTGGGTTGTTTTGTTTTTGTATTTAAAGGTGATTCTATTCAAGATTTATTTTCATAAATATGGGGATTATCTCTAAAATCATTTTTGTAGCTTCATAATTTTATTAATTATTTTTAGGAGTGTATAAAATTGAGAAATCAATATTTTATTTATTATTTAGCCATATATGTTTTTTTGATTGCTATTATTTGTTAAATCCGTATTTAATTCCAAAATTCCTCAAAAATTATGAAACTCGTATTTATTGAAGTTTGGAATATTTCGAGAATTTTAAAATTATTTTGGTAATTTTTGGGATCAAACTCACCCGCACATTTATTCGCTATATTGTTAAATGCGAACATAATGCGCAGTTCAAAATTTCTTTGAAAATTTCGAAAACTCTATTTTGTTAATCTTTGAATACCCCGGAAATTTTAATATTATTTCAAAATTTTTCCGACTCATTTGTATTTATAAAATATATCATGAAAATGCGGAATTGGGTCGAAATTAAGGCATGCGATTATAAAGGGAACACATGTCCTTTATTTGGACACGTGATTTGATAATATAACAGCCCGGTTTCTTTGTTCCAGACCCGATCCAAAGGCATCATCTCTCATTTTTTTTCAATCCTTCAATTCACAGCTCTCTTTCAGTTTTAATTCCGGGTAATTCGTCCAAATATCTCTGCTCTTTGTTCCTCTCTGTTCTCGGAACCTTTTCTTGCTTTTATGTGGTAATTCCCCTGTCTATTACCTCTGTATCGCCTCCGCCGGCCTCTCTTTTCCGGTGGGTTATGGTGGTGTGTGCACTGGGGGTTTTGCTCGGGTATTATTGTGGCTATAACGTGTGTGCGTGTTGTGTGTGGTTGTGTGAGTGTGTGTGTGCGTTATGTGTGTGTGTAGCTTAGAGGTTGTACTTTTACTTCCTTTTTGGCGAGTTTTCGCCTGACTTCCTGTTCCGGTTTGTTGCTTGTGTTGCGCGTGTAGATGGTATATATCTGTACGCCGTTTGTGCTGTTGTTGGTTCGGTTCTGATAATTCGATGCTTTCAATGCCTTTTAGAGGAATTCGAATTATTGAATAGTTTGTGGGAAATTTGGAATGAAATATTTGTGATTATTCGAATTTATTTTGTATTAATTTTCGACGATTCCGAAAATTTTATCGGTGAAATTCGCGTTGGAAACCCGAATTAATCAGGTACCCTTGAATTTCTCCGCCATCAGCGATGAATATTAGTGAGCTGACGGTGGACTATGATGAATATTTTTGAGTCCTACGAATGAAAATATAAAAATGCGGATAATAATTAATAATTGTAATAGAATTGGCGTTCGAAAATTTATGGATTTCGATTGGTATTATTGGTATGAATCGGTGATTGGGATTCTTACATTTGGATTGTCATTGTAGTTGTTGTGAATTGATTTGACGTCGGTATGTTCGACGGGTTAGCCGATAAATATAGAAGGTGCTGCCCGATTTCCAGAAAATTAAATTACGGAAATACGAGGCCGTACCCAATGACTATCGGAACGTCGATTGGTTATATGTACGTACTTTATACGAAATCTGATTATGTGTTGTGATGAAATACTTTACGAAAATATATAACCCTAATTTCATAAATGGATAAATATACCTATTTTATGAAAATGAACACTAAACCGACTTTCGAAGACGTGAACCCCAATTGATATGTGTATTATAATATTGAATATGTTACAAGTCGGGTTTTGTTGACGTTCGGGTAGATTGTTAGTGAGGATATGTCAAGCATAATCGAATGTCTAAGTTAGGGTGTTTCGACCTTGTAGGTTCTATTCGAAAGGCCCAAGAGTTGGCGTTGGTCTAAAGATAGCCTAGTGGACAGTCGACGAGCTCAGTAAGGTTCCAATTGAAGGACCTGAGTATTGAAGTCGAATCCAGGGTAATCTAGTGGTTAGACGTTAAAGCTTGAGCGTCTGTGTCGGCTCAAGGTCAATCGATAATATTTGTAAAGCTATGCAAGGCAAGTTCCCCTAACCATTCTTTTATGGTTCAGTATATATGAATAGATAATGTTTTATTCTCGTAGTGGAATAGAACGTTTTAAGTTACATATCCCATGTGTTCAAATGGTTTTGTTAACTTGTGTTTTAGGGAAAAAGTAACTTCTGAAAATGCCTATCTCTAAATTTTGAATAAAATGAAAATGTTTTGGAAAGTGTGTTGTGATATAATTGTTTTGACAAGAGATAGGTTAGTGATTTGGAAAACTGGATAAAAATGATCAGATAATTGGATGAATGTGCGCAGGAGGCCCGTAACGGCCTGGAAGATAGCGTAAGAGGCGAAGTGGTTGAGCACCCTATTTAACCACCAGCCCAGCGTGACAGGGACCTAGCTAGTCTCTGAGTTCCGGAACAAGTTTTCATAGGATAGCCAAGATAGAGTTATCCTATGGAGATAGCCTGATCAGCTGTCTGACCAAGGATCATCCAATACTTTTATATATGAGCAAGTTTTATGGGTCCTGTGATGGGACAAGTTTTATGGGTCATGTGATTGGACAAGTTTTATGCGTCCTGGTGATGGGACAAGTTTTATAGGTCCTGTAATGGGACAAGTTTTATGGGTCCTGTGATGGGACAAGTTTTATGGTTCCCATAACGAAACAAATGATTTTGGGTCCCCGTAATGGGACAAATGATTTTATGGGTCCTGCGATGGGACAGAAGATTTGAAAATGAAAGTAGCATGCTAAAATTGAACTCTGGTATTTACACAGCACAATTAATGGAATGTTTTATAGAGCATGCTAGCTATTGATAATCTAGTTTTCATCAGTTTTTTCATGTTTACTTGTTTTATAAACGAGTTATGATTTTTGTTCCTATAATTGTTTAGCATAAATTGTTGGATATATTTGAGATGTCATGTCTAATATATTTCATGTTTAGTTTTCAGATCTTAACAAACAGGAAATATCAGTTCTTACTGGAATCAGTACTTACTGGAAGTCAGGACTTAATGTCATATCAGGACTTAAGGTCATATCAGAACTTAAGTACGGGAGGACTTACAGTTAAGGAAGGAAGCTGATTAACAGTAGAAGATCGAGACTAATATAGAAGAAGATATTGATATATTTTAGGAGACAGAATCATATTCCATATCAATTAGAAGTTATTTTGTAACTGTGTACTATATAAACACAGACATAGTTTTACACTATATGTTTTATCATTATCGAGAAGATCATACATTGTAACCTAGCAGCTCTCGTGATATTTGTTCATCACTGAGAGAGAACAGTTCCATTGTAACAGAGTTTATTATATCGAATACATCTGTTTTCTGTTACTTGTGTTCTAAATCAATTTGATTATATTAAACAATGTATTCAACCCCCTTCTACAGTGTTGTGTGACCTAAAAAGTAGTATCAAAGCCTATCTGTTAATACACATACAGTAAAGATCCAAAATAATCATGTCTAAAGAAGTAGAAAATCCAACCAAGCCCGCCAAAACTGAAGAAACTCCAAAGACTCAAACTGACAGTCAATATGAGACTATTAGGGTTCCCATGTTGAGACCTTTTTTGTATCCCATATGGAAAGTGAAGATGACTATGTTTCTGGAAGCTATAGATCCAGAATATCTTGACAGAATTAATGAAGGACCACATAAGCCAACCAAGCTCTCTGTTGTAGTTGCAGATCATCCAGTAAAGACCGTACCAAAGGGGGAAAGTGAGTATACAGCTGAAGATATCTCATATATTGCCAAGGATGCAAAGGTAAGGCATTTGATGCATTGTGTCATTGATAATGTCATGTCAAACAGGGTAATTCACTACAAGACTGCAAAGGAGATATGGGATTCCTTGGAGAAAAGATGCCAGGGAACTGATGCAATCAAGAAGAACATGAAGACTATACTCACTCAAGAGTATGAGCACTTTGACTCAAAACCTGATGAGTCATTAACTGGTTTATACGACAGATTTGTCAAACTCTTGAATAATTTATCACTGGTGGATAAGGAATATGATCTTGAAGATTCAAATCTTAAATTCCTTTTAGCTCTTCCTGAAAGTAGGGATTTGAAGTCAACTACTATAAGAGACAACTATGCTCTTGATGAAACTACTCTTGATGAAATTTATGGTATGCTCAAGACTCATGAACTTGAGATGGATCAAAGAAGCAAGAGACAAGGGAGAAAGTCAAGGACAGTTGCTCTTAAGGCTGAGGAGGAATCCCCCAAAGTGGTTGTCTCAAAGAAAGGCAAAGGAAAGGCTTTCATCATAAAGTCTGATTCAGAATCATCAAGTACTGATGATGATGATTCAGAAATTGAAAGTCTACCTGAAGTAGATGCTGATGAAGAGATGATGAAATTTTGTGCTCTTATGGTGAAGGGTATCACAAAGATAGCCTACATGAAATTTAGAAGAGAAAAGAAGTTTTCCAGGAAAAGTGGAAGTTCTGATAAGAAGGGATTCAGAAAATCTGAAGGCAAAGTAGGAAAGTTTGACAGAGGAGATTACTCGAATGTTAAATGCTACAACTGTGGTGAGAAAGGCCACATATTTCCTGACTGCAAGAAAGGAAAGAGTGACAAAGGCAAGGATCTTGTCACAAAAAAGAAAAGCTGGACAGACACTTCAGATTCAGAAGATGAGGAGAACTATGCCTTGATGGAAAATGCTGATAGCAGTTCTGATGTTGCTGAATTAAAGGTACCCCAAACAACTTATGCTTTTCATACTGATGATATTACTGAGTTGAGATTATATCTTAAAACCATGTTTATTAGCTATAGAGATCAAACTTTAACATGTGAAAGATTAACTTCTGAAATTATTGGTTTTAAAAAGAGGAATGATTATTTAGAATAAGAATTAGTCATGTTCCATCAAACTCAAAAAGAAAGAGATGATGCCTTTTATGTTAGAGATGAAGTGCTAAAAATGAATAAATCTCTAAAAACTGAGTTAGAAAAGGAAAGAGAGATTATCAGGACTTGGACTAACTCTGGTAGAACAACTCAGAATTTGCTAAGTAGTGGAAACTGGAAAGAGGGCTTAGGTTATGGAAATGACAAAAGTGAAAAAGGAACTGAACAAATTGAGCCAATTGTTGTTAAATGAACTGTTATGCCAAAGGTAAATCCTGTTAAGTTTGTAGCTAAAACTGTAAAGTCTGATTCTGAAAAGATGAAAGATATTGAGACAGAAGTTGAGACAGAGTCAACTTCTGACAAATTAAAACAGGATAAACCAGCTGAAGTTAATATAGGCTTAATGACAAAGAAGCAGCTTAAACATAAGCTGAAAGAGATTAGCAGTGTGAACAAGGTAAAAGCAGCTAGGAAAAATAGGAATGGAAAGGAATGTGTGAATAAAAGTAATAATTATATGCCTGTTCCTAATGCTCCTAGAAAGAAATGTTATAACTGTGGAAACACTAACCATCTTGCTTCTTTTTGCAGGAAGAATAAGAATTTAAACTCTTTACCTCCTAAGTCGGGAGTTAAGAGTCAGCCTGTTAGGTTTAAGCCACAAAATCCTTGTTTTCATTATGGTAGTATATGGCATTCCATTTATACTTCTAAGGAATATCATAGTTTGTACTACGATTATTATCAGATAAAACCTTCTTTGAAGAAAGTTACTTTTATTCCTTCTAGTGTAAAGTATGATGCAAAGTCTGATGTTGTAAAATCTGATAAGAAAAATGTTAGCACAAACTCTGATGTTAAATCCGCTACAAATGCTAACAAACTTAATAAGGCCAAAGGATCCAAGCAAGTCTGGATCCTTAAAACTAACCATTGGTGGTCTTTGTGATTGCAGGGTAATAGGAAAAACATCCTAGTTCTGGACAATGGATGTTCAGGACATATGATTGGAAATAAAGCCCTGCTATTAGACTTTATGGAGAAATCTGGGCTAGGAGTATCTTATGGAGATGGCAACATGGGAAAAACTTTAGGATATGGCAAGATCAATCTTGGGAATGTGATCATTGAATCAGTAGCTCTTGTCTCAGGACTTAAACATAATCTGTTGAGTATAAGTCAAATTTGTGACAGAGGTTATCATGTGGATTTCTTTGAAGAACACTGTGAAGTTAGAAGCAATTATACAGGCAAAGTGGTTCTGAAAGGTAACAGGCATGGTAACATTTATGAAGCCAGACTTTCAACAAGTACTGATGGTTCTACAATCTGTCTGTTGAGTAGAGCATCAATTTAAGAAATCTGGAATTGGCACAAGAAACTCTCTCATTTAAATTTCAATAATATAAATGAGCTTGTAAAGAAAGATCTTGTGAGAGGACTGCCAAAGTCATTTTTTGCTCCTGATGGCCTTTGTGATTCATGTCAAAAGACAAAACACAGAAAATCTTCTTTCAAGAGCAAAACAGAGTCATCAATTCTTGAGCCTTATCACCTACTGCATGTTGATCTATTTGGTCCAGTCAATGTCATGTCTATTGTAAAGAAGAAATATGTTATGCTTATAGTGGATGAGTTCACAAGGTACACTTGGGTGTACTTCTTGCACATGAAGAATGAAACTGCATTTACTCTAACTGATCATGTCAGACAGCTGGATAAATTGATCAAAGATTTTGTTAAAATAATAAGGAGTGATAATGGCACTGAGTTCAAGAATTCGATTATGGAAGAGTTCTGCAAAGAGCATGGAATCAAACAGGAATTTTCTGCACCTGGAATGCCACAGCAAAATGGAGTTGTAGAAAGAAAGAACAGGACTCTCATTGAAGCTGCACGAACTATGCTTGATGAAGCAAAGCTGCCAACCTATTTTTGGGCTGAAGCTGTGCAGACTGCTTATTTTACACAGAATGCTACACTCATAAAAAAGCATGGAAAAACACCATATGAGATGGTGAAGAAAAAGAAGCCAAATCTGAAATATTTTCATGTATTTGGTTACAAGTGTTTTGTTCTTAAGACTCATCCTGAACAGCTGTCAAAATTTGATCTGAAGGCTGATGAAGGAATTTTAGTTGGATATCCACTTTCCACAAAAGCCTTCAGAGTCTACAATTTAAGAACAAGGATTTTCATGGAATTTATCAATGTCTATTTTGATGATAAGAAGATTACTGGACTTGAAGATTTCAATGATCATGATCAGCTGAGATTTGAGAATGAAGATTTAAATTCTGATTCTGTAAATTCTGATGACTTAAATCCTGATCCTGTAAGTTCTGACGGTTTAAGTTTTGATGTCATTGAAACTGTGGTAACAACTCCAAAGAAAAAGGCACCTGTCCGGGGGGAGCAAGCTGAAGATCCACATCTCAAGACTCTTGAGAAGCATCAAAACCTGTCACTGGCTCTTCAAGTTCTGATTCATCTAGTTCTGATGAGCCAAGTTCTGATAATTTTGGAAGCTCTGATTCTTTAACTCCTGAAAAATCAAACTCAAATTCTGAAGTCTTAGAGAGCATAACTACAGGGGGAGCATCAGAAAATCCTGATGGAGACAGCATGGATCATGGGGGAGGATCCAGTTTTAGAGATCAACTTCCATCTGCAAGGAAGTGGACTAAATCACACACACCTGATTTAATCATTGGAGATCCTGAAGCAGGTGTCAGAATAAGAACTACAACTTCAAATGAATGTCTCTATCATTCCTTTCTATCTCATACTGAACCAAAGAAAGTGGAAGAAGCTCTTCAAGATGCTGATTGGGTGCAAGCAATGCAGGAAGAGTTAAATAAATTTGAAAGAAATAAAGTCTGTACCCTAGTGCCAAGACCAAAGAACAAATCTGTTGTGGGCACAAAATGGGTGTTCAGAAACAAAACTGACAGTGATGGCATAATGATAAGGAAAAAAGCAAGGCTGGTTGCTAAAGGCTACTCTCAACAAGAGGGTATTGATTATGATGAAACATTTGCACCAGTTGCTAGATTAGAAGCCATAAGGATTTTTTTAGCTTATGCTGCTCACAAAAAGTTCAAAGTCTTTCAAATGGATGTGAAAAGTGCTTTTCTCAATGGAGAATTGGAAGAAGAGGTATATGTTGAACAACCTCGAGGCTTTGTAGATCCTAAATTTCCCAATCATGTCTACAGGCTTGACAAAGCACTTTATGGCCTTAAGCAAGCTCCAAGGGCATAGTATGAGACTTTAGCTCAATTCCTTCTGGAAAGTGGATTTCACAGAGGCATAATTATTCTACCTCAACCATGGAAAGGACTTACTTTTGGTACAGATATATGTTGATGATATCATATTAGGTTCTATAAATGCCAAACTCTGTGAGAGGTTTGCAAAGCTAATGCAGTCAAGATATCAAATGAGTATGATGGGAGAACTCAGCTATTTTCTGGGCCTTTAAGTCAAGCAAAATAAAGAAGGCACTTTTATCTGTCAATCCAAGTACACCAGAAATTTACTCAAAAAATTTGAATGCAAGATTGTTCAACTGCATCCACTCCCATGGCCACTGCAAATAAGTTAGATAAGGATACTGGTAAATCAGTAGATATTACTAACTACAAAGGTATGATTGGCTCTTTAGCCTATTTAACTGCAAATAGACCGGATATCATGTATGCTACATGTCTTTGTGCAAGATTTCAGGCTGATCCAAAAGAACCTCGCTTAATAGCTGTTAAAAGAATTTTCAAGTACCTCAAGGGTACAGCTGATTTAGGATTGTGGTATCCTAGGGAATCAGATTTTAAGCTAATAGGTTACTTAGATGCAGATTTTGCAAGATGCAAAATAGACAGGAAAAGCACTAGTGGAAGCTGCCAATTTCTTAGAGGCAGATTGGTTTCTTGGTTTAGCAAGAAACAGAAGTCAATTTCCACATCAACTGTAGAAGCAAAATATATTAATGTAGGAAGCTGTTGTGCACAGATTCTTTGGATGAAGAATCAGTTACTGGATTATGGGTTAGAATTTTCTAAAATCCCTATTTACTGTGATACTTAAAGTGTTATTGCTATGACAGGTAATCCAGTTCAACACTCAATGACAAAGCACATTAGCATTAGGTACCATTTCATAAGGGAACATGTGGATGAAGGTACAGTGGAATTGCATTTTGTTCCAATAGATCAACAACTAGCAGATATCTTCACAAAACCACTATGTGAAGCTACTTTTATAAGATTGGTAAATGAACTTAGAATGGTTTCAATCTCTAAATCTACTTAGTTTTTGTTCTCATGCATCAGACTTTATGATCAGTATTTACAGATTGTATTATCTCTATGTAATCTGTGCTTAATTTGAAAAATTCATTAAATGTTGATTGTTATCTGATGTGGATCTATATACTGTGATAAGTGTTTTGAATGTTCTGTGACTATTCAATCCAATGAGGATAACTGTGGTAGATGCTAACCTAGTAGTCTTTAACATACTAGAAATCCCATTTTCAAATTAGTTGTTCATGTGGAAACTCATTAACACAAGCAAATTCTGATATTTAGCTTAGTCAAATTTATTTTGTGTATCTTATTACTAAGTCACAACCTAGAATCTTGTTTCTTATCTGTCAAATTCTGATGTCAGTAAATCTTAAGGATGAACTACATGCTGATAAGCCTCACTTATCAAAAGAAAAGAAAAGAAAAGAAAAGGATAAAAGTCAGGTACTCCTTTGAGATCTAGAGTAAATATGCGGAAGGGAAGACCCAAGTGCATTGCTGGTATTAAGTAATATGTATTAGAAAAGCAAATAAATTTTCTTGGTGACTTTTCACATTCTCTAATTACTGGAGAAATACTCTGACAACAGCATAAATTCTGATAAGCAGTCGTGACTCACTTAAACTGAGAAGCCACTGTAAAAAGGAATTTCAAAAGATGCATAAAATGAGCACAAACAGTTGAGGTGGACTCATGCATAAATTTTTTCTATAGTAGACTTCATGATTGATGAAAGATTTTAAGCACTTTTCTAAGTGATGCCTTATTTCTAAGATGTACTAAAGTTTATCAGACTTTAATCTTTATCTGATATTCTGCTGAATGCACACGCTTTCACTCCATATAATGATGAAAATTACTGTGGTGATTAAGTTATTTTTGACAAACAGTTAAGTGTCATTTGCATATATTCTGAGGATAAGTTATGATGGAAGTTCTGATGATTAAACTCTGAAGAAAACAAGTCAGTTTATTGTACGGAGAATTACAGAAACAAACATTCACTTATTGAGTACAGAAGCCAAATTCTGATGACTGGTAAATTCTGAAATAAGTTACGTTCTGATATTAAATCCTGATGGAATCCTTGATGCTTATGTAGTATTATACTTTACTTGACTTATTTGTGGTAAAATCTGAAATAGTCATATTTAAATCAGAATATATTTGGGTAAAATAAAAACAGTCATAATCATTATGGGTTAGTGGTTAACGTGTTGGTCCTGAAAAACTGCATGTGCACGGTAATCATTGCTTATTTTACGTGCCCATTAACTCCTGTTCTAACCGTTTACTGAATGTTCACATGTTGCCAGCTGTAAAGTGTATCCCATGCTTCAAAAATATAACTGTTGAGTGGATAGAGTATATATATGGGAGTTAAAAGATTTTCTAATCTTTTATTTACTTTTCTATTCTTAATCTCTCGCATTCTCTCTCTCTCTTTAAAATATTCTCTGAAGCGTTTTCTTACAGGACTTTTATCAAACACCTTGCAAACACTTTCTTTCTCAATTTCTTACAGAGATGGCACCAAAAGACTTGATTTTCAATGGAGCTAAGTTTGTCCCCAACAACTATGCGTCTATACTTAGCAAGGCTGAAGCTCCATCAGAACTTCACTTTATTCAGGATTTTCTTGCTAATTCTGATATTGGGTATGCTTTGACTTAACCAGAAGCAATCTCTGGAACCCAAGTGCTGGAGTTCTGGAGAAGTAGAGTATATGATAATGGTGGTGCTCAAGAGTCCCCAAGTATAATCTTTATAGCATGGGAGGATGAGCATGTCATAACTTTGGCTACGGTACACCAAGCACTAAAGTTGCCTGAGAACAGAGCCTATACAACTGTTGAGGAGCCAGTTCTTCAAAATCTAATGGCCAGTCTGGGGTATGAAAAGACATTGGCGAAGCTGGGACAGTTGAAGAGATCCAACATTAGGAGGGAATGGAGTTTCTTCTTCGACTGTATTACAAAGGCTTTTGCAAACAAATGTTCCAATTTCGATGTAATCTGTATATTCAATCAACAAATCGGGTATGCTCCCATTAATTAAACTGATTTTGATTATGCTAGTGTTGTTTTAGGTTTCATTGGGGATAGGATAATAGAAGATAGAAATACTGCCTATTTTGCTAGATTCTGTCAGCTTATTTATAGCTTTTGTTGTGATAATAAGCCCCAATTAGCTAGTGAGTTAATTTCACCATTTAGACTAGCTAAAAGAGCTTTTAATGACTTATTATCTACTGATAATAAGAAGGCTGTGTTGAGACCCCTCTGAATTCCCTTATCTGTCAAACAAGCCTTACTAAACTATGATCCAAGAACATACACTGCACTTTATCCTGATGTCCAACCATCTGAACCACAACAATCAGCACCTACCACCTCCACACAATCACCTCAAACTTCTGCACCACAACCAAAATCTACCATCAAACCTTCATCTTCCAAACCTTCTAAGAGGACAAAGTCTGTTTCTCAACCTCCACAAAAGAGAAGGAAGATGATCCTACGAGATGAATCTGATAGTGAGGATGAAGTAGTTGAAGCACAGGTTCCTGCATCAGAACCTGTGATAAATGAAGCTGAGAATGTTACTTCTCAGAAAGAAACAGCAGCTCAAAGTTCTGATACTTTGACAAGGAAATTTGTAAATTCTGATGTTGCAACAGAAACTCCTTTTTTGGCAAGGAGATTGAATAAAATGAAGGCTAGGAGGGATTTGGCTAAATCTTCATCAGAAGATAATGAAGAAGCAGAGGAAGGGGATCAGGAATCTCTGATCTCACAAGAACCAATCATTATTGAAGCTCTGATTTCTTTAGCTCAAGCCACGGACACTGCTACTGATACAGTGGTAACACCTCCTGACTCTCCAATAAAAGCTACAGATGATGCTAAAGAACAAACTGACAACTCTGAGATAAATATTCACAATTTGAATATACCTCAAGTTCTTTATCTGGGAGCTCCAACTACTGAAGCTCAGCCATCTACAGTCAAATCTCCGATCTTAGATGCTGAGATACCATCTACATTAAAGAGACCAGCTCTGGAGATAAATTCTGATGATCAAAATTTAGATGATGTTATTCTTGAATCTCCAGTTGCATCACACACTCTTGTACTGTCAGAAAATGATGAAACTTCCTCAAGTTTTGGAGACAGTATTTTTGTTGAAACTCCAGTTCATATTCTGGGAAAGGAAGCTTTGGTGAAGAAATTTGTTAGACATGATGTTCCTGTACCTTGGGAAGAAACTCACAGGGGAGTTGAGTGGACCAAGAAGTGGAATGAACCAGATTTTATTCCATGCACCAAAATTCTGACAGAGCATGTATCAAAAGCTGATGAGTTATTATCAAATTCTAATTTCAAGACTCAACTCAAGGTTACAGCTATGAGTACAAGAAGTCTTCATGGTCTACATTCTATTACTCATGCTAAGGTTGATACACTCAAGGAACAAGCTGATAAGCTAGATCTGCAGCTCAAGCTTGACAATAATAGGTATGTCAGACCTACTCTTGAGAAAATTGAAGCCATTGAGAAGGTTCAAGAGGAGCAACAGGCCCAAATTGCTGAGGTTCTGGTTAATCAAGCTTCTCAGAAAGCTCAATTGGATGAAATCTGTGGCGCCCTCCAAACCCGGGTCAGAAGTTTGGGGTCCACAACACACACACACACCCGATAAATAAACCTGTTTATGAAAATAATAATATATAATGACCCTACTTACCAACTTCCACGGACCGCAACAGGTTAAAGTATGAAAACAAGCCACAAACTTAATTGTTATTACATCGTACCAATCCCAACTAGTTCAATTTACAATGGAATTAACATTAATCTTACAAACTTGCTTAACTCAGGACTATAGCATAAAGCTCCTGCTAACTCGATCCAACTCAATCTGGAATCCTAGCTTGCGCACTGGACTGGGAATCCTCATTACCAATCACTTTCTTTCTTAACTATAGAATGCATAAAAAGATTCGTAAGGGTGAGCTAACTAGCTCAGCAAGTCATGATAACGATAACTGAGATTAAACAATGATCAAACAAGATGATTCAGAGGAATCAAGTTTCTTGTTAAACAATTATTAGAATTGGATATTCATTTTAAATTTTAAAACCAAGGTTAGGCTGCTGATCAGTCACGTACTAACCCCGAGGAAGTCACACAGCTCTGCTCTATAAACTGGATCCAAGGCACACATTGGCCTAATTCGACCACGAATCTGGTCTGACCACGAATCTGGTCCACATAAAGAAAACTATCCAATTCTAAAGCAATTCAATATGATAAACGGTATAACACAATGAAATAAGTTCATCGTCAACAGTAATAAAACATTTGCATATAAAACATTTTCATAAGAGCATGGTGCAATTTATGGGTACCACGAGGGTATACCAAGGTATGTAAAAAAATGGCCTCTAGCCTGTAAGGGAATCAGGTATTAGATAAATCAAGGATTTTTCAAGGTTTAGTTCTTTGATGTTATACAAAATGGTTGGGGCATAAAAGTTTCTATATGATCAAACAATTTGTTTCTATTGTTTGATGTTTGGTAGTTATATATATTTGGAGAGTAGTGTCATATTTGTGTGGTTTAGTACCTGGAAATCAATAAGGGATGGTTTACAAAGAATAAGGCTTACGGCTCAAAGATCAAATGATGTGATCCGGGTTCAAGGTTGTATGATTTGAAGTACTCACAATATAAAACAGAACTATTTTGAATGCTTAACAATATGTCACAAGAGAATTTAGAAATATTTGCACTGTATCTCGAGAAAAGTTTAAAAGTACTTGCCTTGCAGGACTTTACAACTATTACTGATTGACTCTGAGCCGGCTCTGCTGCTCAGGCTTTATTGTCTATCCACTAAATCACCCTGGATTCGACCTCAACACTTAAGTCCTTTAATTGGAACCTTACTGAGCTTTTCGACTGACCACCTGACTATCTTTCGTCCAATGCCAATTCTCAAGTCTTCCGACTAGAACCAACAGAGTCGAAATACCCTAATTTAGACTTCCGATTATGCTTGACATAATGTAATACAGGCATCAGTCAGGGTTCACGTATTCAAAAATCAGCTTGATATTCGCTTTCGGAAAATACATATATTGTTAGCTATAATTTATAAAATGCATTCTTACGACACGAAGGTACATTTCACAAAATAGGGTTATTAACTATATGGCACAATATGCAGGTAGGCTCGTACTACATTTATTTAAAGTGCATAACTATATACACTTGACTGATATACTGATATTTTATAGGATACGCTTCTGAAAATTGGACAACGGTTCCTTTGTTTATCGGACTACCCGTCGAACAAAATCGACGTCAAATCCACAACAATAATCCAGTTAAAACACACCAACCCATCACAACTCACAAATCCCAATCACCGATACAATTTTAGTTATTAATTATTATTATTCGTAGGACTCAGAAATGATTCATCACGTCCACTGTCGGCTTGCCGAGGCTCATCGCCGACGGCGGTAAAACTCGCGGGTACCCGATTAATTTCGGGTTTCCTACGCAGACTTCACCGATATATTTGAAAAAAATTAATTTTCGAATAGTCAGGAATTAGAATCTTCAAATCAAGGAAGTTTCAATCGTATGTTATTTATTATTTAAACCAAACAAGAACTTGGAATTGCAACACAGAACAACAATTATCACACGGTGAAGCACACACACGCGCATCGCGCGTAACAGCACACATAACCGCAGCCCAACTATGCCACCACCTCCTTCATCAGAAAAAGGGAAAGGGGCAGCGAGTAGGGGCGGCTCAGACACCACATATTTCACACACACATATATACGCACATGTATATATATATGGAAGTGAAAACAGAACCACGGCATATGACCATACAACAGACGGCAGCAAGGACCAAAGTCGAGCAGCGATTACCGAGGAACAGGCGGCACCGGACAGCGAAAGGAAAGAAAAGGGATAATCGCGACCAGAGGGGCGAGGAAGAAAAACAAGAAAAGAAAGGAGTACCAATTTGAGGGAGATGGGAAGATAGATTGTAGGAGAGAAAATGATAAATATTTTTTTGCTGGTTTCTTCTCTCTTTTTTCATTTTTAGGAACAGCCAACACGTGGCAATACATATTCTATAAAACTGACACGTTGCATTCGGGATAATTATGAAGATTTAAAGGTCTATTTTGCCCTGAAATTCGAAATTAACGTAACAAGGTGCGAATAAAACAGCCTTCGAAAATTACGAAAATAGTTTTAAAATGTCATAAATATCCCGGAGTTTACAAAAACATAAATCTCGAAATTTAAGAATAACATTTGAAACCCAATTTTATACCACTTTTAACAATTAAACGAAACAAAGCGCGGTTGAAATTAATCCCGAAAATTTCCAAAATAATTTTAAAATTCTCAGAATATTATGAACTTAATAAAATATGAGTTTCGTAATTTTTGAAGAATTCTGGAATTAAATACAGATTTTATAAATAAAGGCAATCAGAAAATCATTTAAAGATAAATAATTAATAAAATATTGATTTCTCAATTTTATAAAATCCTAAAAATAACTATTATAATTATAAAACCATTAAAACAATTTAGAGATAATCAACATATTTATACAAATAAAATTCCATTAAATTTACTTTTAAAACTAGAAATAATTCAATAAAATTCCATAATTAATTACGGGGACAAATCGGTATACCATAAATCACGCATACATAATAATGAAATAAAACCGAGCTGACAAAAACTATACACATACTTTATTTATTTATTACTTTCACAATTACATAATTAAATAATTCAAAAATACACGAGTCGTTATTCCTTCCCCTTTAAAAAGATTATGTCCTCAGAATCTGATCTAACTAACAATTGAGGATATTTGTCAAGCATATCTGACTCTAATTCCTAAGTAGACTCTTCTACTCGAGGATTTCAAACATACTTATTATAGATATACATTCATTTCTAAGGACTCACCTTTAACGATTAAGAATTTAGATCGATCACTATATGCAGAACAAACTTGGACAAGAGCTCGTTGGCTCCTAATCAACCACTTAATTCAAATCAGATACTTATCGCTTTAACATTGACAGACATAACACATTATATGTACACACTGTTGTGACGGTAATCATCAATTCACGAATAACTTTATCTATATTTATCAATACCTCGAATGGTTCACTAAATTTAGGATTTAACTTGTCCCTTCTACTCAGACTTATGTAATCTCTTTCAAGATGAAACTTTTACTAACACTACTGGTTCTATTTCTATATTCATACTCCCTCTCGATACATATACGTCTTATTTCTTTATCTACTCCGAGCTGCTTCAATCAATATCACTATGCCCTTGGTATGCTGAATCAACTTAGAATTTGACAACTCCCTTTTCTCCCATTTTATTTCAGTAAAGTGGGGACCTACACTTACGTCCACATAAGGCTTGGTAAAGTGGCATTCTAAAGCTAACATTGATGATAAATGATCATCCCAGTTTTCCTTAAAACTCAACCTCTCAACATATCTTATATTTCCTGAATCGCTTCTTCGCTTTGACCCTTCGTTTAAGGATGATAGGTGGTGTTCAATTTCAACTTAGTTTCCAAACATTTAAACATCTTCTACTCGTTTCCATCAGTTAAGGCTGAAAAGTAGTCTCATGTATTCACTTATTATCACCTTTAGATATTTGAACTTCAGATTCCACTCTTTTCAATTCGTTTATCAATTCCTCAGTGGTCTTAATTACATCCAATCCTTTCTTTCTGCACATGGCATCTGTTACCATACGACTTTGTTTAGGTAGTTGTTAGTGGATTAATCAGAATCTTTTGTTAACCTCGGTCAAAATTTCATACTCGAAAACTCATCGTATAGCTATTTTCCTTCTAATTTTTGGAGGAAAAATCCTTGGGCATTCCTCACAGACTCTCTTATTCTCTGAATAGCTGAGGATGTTATCAATAAATACAATTCGCTTATTCGAGTACTCCTTATACACCATGTTCGTTGATTCCTTATAGACAACTGATACACATGTTATTTCACATAGTATCACCAGAGATTGTAATGCTTATAACTTGTTTTAATCGCCATATCTAATATATTCTCAAGTCGGATCTTAAGTTAACCTCCGAGATATAACATACTTCTTGAATTAGGTCTCGTAAGAAATAAATTGTTTATAGGGGTAAGTTATTCTTATTCGTTGTTTTGTTAAACTCCCGATAATCAGTACACAATCTCATAATTTCATCCCTTTTCTCTAACAACATCACTGGTACACTTTATGATTCGCTTCTTGTAAAACCACTCCTTGGTCTGCCTTGTCCACTAGGCCTTCGATACTTTACCTTAATTCTTTGACATGTCTAACACTTTCTAATCCATTTTGAAGTTTCCTTCTTTTACCTGGTTATCACTATTTTTCTTCAAATTTCCGTATATCTTGGCATTTCTTCAATAAATTAAATACTTTATATTGGGAATTCCCTGTAGGATCTCATTTCTTAATTCTTTTATTTTTTAGCATCCAAGTGCTGGAAGGAAACTTGGGAATATCGTGATCGTTCTCCTGGGCGCATAAATTTCCTTTTACTAACTACTAACATCGTGATCCATTATCTTCTCTTGACATCTCCTTATCTTTTCCTTAACAACTTCGACTGAAAGGTCATACTATCCATCCTTGCGCCTTTTGGATTATGAACTCTGACTTATAATTCCAACCTCTAAAATTTCATAGATAATTCTTCTGGTATAGTCTCTATATTCGTTCTCTCCTTTTTGCTTATCGCTTGCCACTATATTTGCTTTTCCTCGTGAATACATACTTCAAACTCTTATGGTCTGTAATATCCGGGATATATCGTGTAATTATTTTTGCTATTATATAATTATTATGTGTGTTCAGTATATATTCTGTGAGCTAATTGTCAAGTGTTATCTGTACTTGAATATTCAAAAATAATATTAATTGAGTATTTTAATTTTTATATGTCCAAAATAAAATATAGATAATTGTCATATCTTCCTAATTATTTTTATGTTGGTTTATGGATTTATAAGAATCATATGAAATTTCTAAAATCTTTTTCCGGGTAATTAAAATCTATTTTATAAAAACGAGAACCAACCGACGTCAACCGTTGTTACGTTTTTGGAACCCGAAACTCTTTCGAGAACTCCTTCCTAATCTAATTGTAATATTCCGAGCATATTCCATGTTTTGACTTTTTCGATCCGGCGTACGGTTTGTCCTGCGCGGGTCCCGGCGCAACATTTTCGATACAATATTCGTTTCGGTAAATCAATAAAACCCGTATTTTCGATAAACGGGAGCTTTTTATTAAACTATCACAATTATCACTTCGTAATACGTGTAACCAGACGCTGAGACCAAGACCGCAGTACAAATTGTACTGATTTGGATAATTATCCCGAAAACCGATACCGTTTGGATCAGTTTTTACAAATAAACGTACCGTTTTATATCCGGAATGATCCAACGGGATACTAATTTTCCGTAATTATAAATAGCCTTTTACCGTAATTTATTTCGTATCAAAATCATTTGCAGACAGATAATTATATAATTTTTAGAGAAAAACCCTAATTTCCTAAAACTGTTCTAAGAATCAAACAAGCATTTGGAGGTGTTATTGAATTCGGTTTGGAAAGCTCGAGTAACCAATCTGAAGGTCTTGAAGAGCTCTACCAGATTCTGTAATCCATACACCTGCAGAAATCAGGGTTATTTTTCTAAAAATTTATTTATTTTCGAATTTATTTTATTAAAAATATGAATTTTTGTTCAGATGATTGTTTGTATGATTTAATGATTGCATGTTGTAGAGCTTGTTTTCCTGATGATTTTCATATGTCATACGTCTGATTTGGAGTTCAATAACATGTTCAAATTTGAGTTTGATTTTCGAATTTTAAAATTAGGGTTTATAACCCGTATGAATGTTCTTAATTGAAATTTGGGGGTTTCTTATTCTGTGATAGATTGATGTTGTGTTATAGTGGGTTGTGTTCTCTGTGAAATTTGCAATCTAGTCGTATAAATTTCATGAACCAACGAGGTCTGTAGAGAAGGGAGTTGTGTTTTGAAGTTTTCCGATGTTCGCCGGAAACTGGAAAATTTCACGGCCAAATTCCGGCCAACTCAGGGATTGTTAGGATGAATTGATTGCATGGTTGTGTTCCTGGTGTTGTGTAGATGTGATCTGGAGGTGATGGTGGCCTGAGCATCCCTGGAACGTGTTTTCCGGCCATCCCCGACTGTTTTCCGGCGACGTGGTATAAAATTGCAGTTTGGTCCCTGGACTTTTGGGGACGATACAGTTAGGTCCCTGAAGTTTTCAGATTTTGCAAATTTAGGATTCCTGTTTATAAAATGTTTAAAAATCATATTTCCTATTTATTTTTATTATAAAAATTCATTTTTAATTTCTGAAAAATTCTAAAAATTATTATTTTAATTCCAAAAATTATTTTTAATTCACAAATAAATCTAAATTAATTAGTTAATTAATTTCAGTTAACTTCTAATTGATTAATTGGTCAATTAATTCGAAAAATTAATTGATTAATTGATTTAATTAATTATTAATTGATTTTAATTAATTATTTAATTAGATTTAATTATTTAAAAATGATTTAAAAATTCTGAAAAATAGTTTCGAGCTTTAAAATATTATTCTAAATTATTTCCAAGGCTCGATAATTATTCTAAAATTATTTCGGAGCCATAATTGGCCAACCGAACCCTGTTTATTAACCCGAAATTGAATCAACGACCCGTTTTTATTCCGAAAAATGTTTTAAAAATCATTTTAAATACCAGAAAGCCTATTTATGACCCGAGACTTCTTTATAAATGATATATCATTGATTACGTGATGTATTATATGGTATATGTGACTTGTTAATTGACTATCGGTCTATATATTCTGTGTTTACTTAATTATTGCATAACTTTCAATCCGTTAATCGGATTTGGGTAAAACAAAGGGTAAATAGAAGTATGTGTTGAATAGAATTCTATGAGTAAATTATTGATAGATGATTATGATATGTGAGCAGAAGAGGCAAGACGTAGGAAAGTAAAATAGATAGTTGAGGAGTAAGACACTTGTGATTGGAAGCGAGTGCAGTGTAGTAAGTTAATATCAGGCAAGTGTTCTGAACTTTCTCGAGATATTATAGTATTTGATAGTCAGATTGATATTGCAAGTGCTTTGAAGCACTGAAACCTAAACTCTGATTCCAGTTATTGTTCTTGAGCCATAAACCTTATTCTTTCTAGACCATTGATTATTGTATACCCAAACACGAACCTCAAGTATACGATACTACTCCACAAATACATGAAAACAAAATCCCAAACACTGAACTAAATTACTTGTACATTCAATCATTGTATCCTATGCTTTGAAAGCCCAAATCTTTGAAACCCTGAAATGTTGATTCCTTTGTTATCCAATTCTTTCATTTCCCAGCATCCAAGCTTTTAAATTGACTTATTGATCCTTACAAGGATTGAAACCCTTTCATTGTTAAACACTTATTGTTGTTATTGATTCTGGTTATTGTTTATTATTGCATATTCTGTTATTATGTTAGAATTGGACTGTTTTTATAAAATTGTGGACCAGATTCGTGGTCAGACCATATAATGGTCAAGTTAGGCCAATGTGTGCCTTGGATCCAGTAGTTAGAGCAATGTTGTGTGCCTTGCTCGGGGTTAGTGCATGACTGATCAGCAGCCTAACCTTGGTTTTTAAATTAAAAGTATAATATCCAATTCTAAATCATAATCCATTGTTCACATGATATCATAATCATATTCACCTGATGATCATTATTCTCAGTTTTGTCATTGTGACTTGCTGAGCTAGTTAGCTCATTTGTGCGATGTTGTTTATATTCTTTCCAGTTAAAAAGGAACCAGTTGGTAGCAAGGATCCCTAGTCCAGCGCGAGAGCTAGGGGTTCAGGTTGAGAAAGCTGAGCTAGTAGGCTTCTTTTGGGATAAGTTAAATTTGTAAAAGTTTGTAATAATGTTTAATACTCAGTTTGAGTTTGAAATAGTTGGGATTTGAACGGTTTGTAATATATTAGTGTGTTTGGCTTGTGTGCATACTTTAACCTGTTGCGGTCCGTGGTGGTTGGTAAGTAGGGTCACTGCATATATTATTATTATCTTTATTATTGTTATAAGCAGGTTATAATTAAGGTGTGTATGTGGACCCCAAACTTCTGACCCGGGTTTGGAGGGCGCCACATGGTCCGTATAGATCTTACACCTTTATCCATACATATCATGTCTCCCAATCTTTCAAAGTGAATATTATTACTACTAGTCCCAAATTACGAGTAGGATACTTCTGCTCATAAGGTTTCGGTTGTCTGAATGCATATAAAATAACTCTATTGTGTGGCATCAACACACATCCTATTCCCTTATGAGAAGTATTACTATAAACTACCAAATCTCCTTGATACCTTAAAAGTAATAAAGCAGGTACTGTAACCATTCTTTCATTTAACTCCGTAAAACTTTCTTCACCCCTCTCCATTTCATATAAACTTCTTGCTTTTCTTGGTTAGCTTCGTCAAAGGTATTGCAACTTTCAAGAAATCTTGCACAAATTTTCAATAATAACTGATCCATGGTAAAACTTCTTACTTTTGTTGGTGCTTTTGGTCTTTCTTTATTCATAGTAACTTTAATTTCTACTGGATCTCCTTTGGTCTCCTCCTCACTGATTATTTATGCTTTCTACCATCAAAACTTTCACCTTATAAACTTTACATACAACTTCTTTCTTCTCTGACTCCCTAGTTGTCATTAAATACTTCGCATGGTCCTCCGTTGCCTTTAAGTAACACAAATACAACTCATCCAGATATTCCTTAAAGATTCTGTCCATCAAGTTTAAATATTATTGGTATATTGGTTAATTCAAATGACATCACTAGAATTTTATAGCAGCAGTACTTAGTTCTGAAAATTATCCTTGATATGTCCATAGGTTCAATCTCCAATTGGTAACGCCCAAATCTTAAATCAATTTTAGAAAATACTTTGCTCCTTCCATCTGATCAAATAAATCATTAGTTCGAGGTAACAGATATTTCCTCTTGATAGTAAACTTGTTGAGCTTTTGCTAGTTGACACATAACCTCATACTTCCATCTTTCTTATTAACAATTAATATCGGTGCACCTTATGGGGTACACTGGGTTTAATCGCTCCTTCTAACATCTCTTGCATCTGCTTTGTTAACTTCCTCATTTTAACTGGTGCCATTTTGTATAAGGCCTTGGTCACTGACTTCGTCTCAGGTGCTAAGTCAATCGCTAACTTCATTTCTCTATCTGGAGGAAATGTTGATAACTCATCTAGAAACATATCTTGAAACTCCTTAATTGCTATAAAATCTTTAAATTTTGTTTACTTCTGACTTTTATTTATCACATAATCACCATAATGCTCACATCTTGATCACCGTAATCATCATTAACAAATTCTTTACCTTCCTTCTTCCTTCGTACCTCATCATTCTTAGTTAGTGTCCTCAGAATTATCTTTTCATCATGACAGTCTATCTGGGTATCACGCTTTAAATAGTTAGTCCATTTATTATAATAATGTCAAATTCTTCTATCTTAAATAATATCAAATCCTCACAAACTTATTGCCAGAAATCTCAATCCCTCCATTGGTACTCACTTATTTAACAATTACATATTCTTGACTTGCTAGTCCTTTAATCATAATCTTATTAATTCGACAGGGTAATTCATTTTATCAACAAAACCTTGGAAGATAAACAATCAAGTTGCTCCCACATCTTTCAATACTTTAACGCATAAGGTATCCACAATAATCATTCACGTCATCACACGTTTATTCTAAATAACATAATTCACAGGAAAATCGTAAATGCTCATTCTCGGAGACGTATTCCTTATTGGAGTAGATTCCCTTGACTCATAGTGCATCCCTGGCTAAGGCTAGTGATTTACAGTCCTCGCCATATGCCCATATTTCTTTTTCATGCATGAGATGTGGATGGAACTTTGCCCGCTTGGTTCATAATACGTTGACTTTTGTTTGAGAAACTCTTGTAAAGGACGATAGTACAATGAGACAACTAGAAGGATTCACAATTTAATAAACTTAGAGTTGAATAGAAAGAAGAAGTAATGATTTGAATATGAATGAGACAACCACATTGGTATTTAAGATGGCCAGTCTTTCATAGGCGTCCCACCCGACTTTTTGTCATTCCGACAAAGCATCTCACCATAACACTGTTTGTCCCAATCAGAAAGCAGAACTTAAGGAAAAATTAAATTTGAAAGGAATGCAATATCCTCCTTTTCGATATCATCCGAAAGAATTTATTAAGAAAAGAAGTTCATACATTTTTAGGAATTAAAAAGGAATATACGCGATAATATTGAAGACAAGAATGATACCATTGGTCACCATCCACATTGCACTTGTACTCATCTTTCGAGCTTGTTCAATCATATCCCCATTGCGTCATATAACAACTTTAGAAGGTACGCTGAAATGCCTTATCAAATTAAGTATTATGGTAGATTCTTACTTGTCACGTCTTGCGTCTTCCATATCGCACCTACACGTATAATATTTTAACAATTCGATCATAATGGCGTTCTTACCAGATAACCTCGAGTTTTCTCTTTTTAATTTAGAATAACCACGAATCATTCAACATAACGATCCTTTTGTTAATAGTATTCTTCTATTTTGAAAAGTCTGGGAATCTTCCCCATCTTCTTCGGTCATGCCCAGGCCTCAGTTAAATCAATGAATTCTTTGAACTTTTATAAACCTAGTAATTGGATGGATAGTTACTCCGTACGCTGATTCTGTTGTTAATCTTATCAAACAATATGTGCACCTTACTGTTAGGAATAATCAACTTCTTCATAATCGCGGGTTACTTTATCCTCTAAATTAACAATACTAAGTCTGGAACAAGTATCCTTCCAGGTAATCCGGGTCTTCAAACAAGAAACTCAAGTAGTAACTTGACAACGAAGGTTTAAAACTTATTTTATTCAAAAAGGCTTTTAGAAATTTTGTAAGGGAAAATCTTTTCCGAGGACTTATTTAAAAATTTTAAAAATCACAAATCTGGTTGTCCTTACTATATGAGTTGGTTGTTGTCCTTCCTACCTATAACAAGGTACCAAATTAAAGAAACAATCACATAAAGGTCCATTCACTTCAATCTACCTTCTCTCCTTTATTGGGTCCATTTGCCTTCCTTAATCGACGAAAACTTCAGTTTCATTGCATGTTATCTCATTCGTAGCTTCACATCAAAGCTCCCATGCTGGTAATACTCCTGTCATCAACTCTACAATCATTAAGTGGAACAGACTATCCAACAACCAACAAGTCTATTTCATAGAACCAAGTTTGCTTATATCACATCACATCACTACTTTACATAACACATTTATCATAGCACCATCATCTGATTTTATGAAAATTACTGATCTATACTTTTCTTTCTAACTCTTTCAAAATTCATCTAGTCCATCCTACACGCTAATCAGGGGTGGTCTATTTGCTAGTGGCTCCATTTAATCTGGTAGAAACTATCCTCCGAAACACGTGAATCTTCTTTCTAAACTCCTCCTTACTTTTATTAATATCTCATGCACTTACCATTTACTGTAGCTATCGAATCCATCCTCGTAAATACTGTTGCTCCATAAGATAGGTTTTAAACTGAGGGCATAGAACATGGTGTAGAGTAAACTGAAAAGATACATTCACAGCTGGATGTCCAGTAGAAAAAGAATAAGCAGATGGAGGTTTTTAAATAAGTGATCTCACATCAAGAAGTGGTATAATAGCGTAGAATAGCTAGAAGGGGTGAAGCTGTTATAGCAGAAGGTAATACCAGTAATACTGATGAAAGAACAAGGTGTGAATCAAATCTGGGGGAAGATGACGATCTTCGAACGGAAGGCTCCGAATGATCAGATGATACAGGGAAAACAGGATCTGCCAATGCCTTTAACTAGAAATCACGTCGCAAGCTAAGAATCCTAAATCGCAACACGAACCGTGCCGGAGACCTACTATATAGTCGCACTTAACCTCACAACGTCTTATCTTTCTATTTCCTATTCCTAATCCTAACCCTCTACCCAATCCCGACAATGTAGGCTTGATTCAATGACTTATAACATGTAGCTCTGATACCAACATGTGGCGCCCTCCAAACCCGGGTCAGAAGTTTGGGGTCCACAATACACACACCCCCAATAAATAAACCTGTTTATGAAAATAATTATTGAGTCAAGTGTTGTTGTGGATATGTTGTTTTCATATATATTTTTCCTCTATTATAAAATCTGAGTCTAATTAGGTTGCAGTTAACCAATTAGAAAATTTTCCTTTTTTATCATTTTCATCCAATTACACTAACCATAGTTAGTTAATAATGTAGTTCTAATTTAAATCATTATTTATAATAACCGAGTTAACCATATCATTGAGTTAACCAATTAGATATTTTTTATTTAATTTTATTCAGTAGAAAGTCACATCTAAAAAATAGAAACAGATTAAAATTTTACTATTTCCATACATATATTTCCTCTATTATAAAACCCGCATCTAACTAGGTGAAAGGATACCTTTGATATATTATTTATTTTGGTATTTGTACGACTAAACATAAAATTTAAATACACGTAGATCATCTCCATATGGACATGAATTGAACTGATCCAAATCAAAGTCAATTGGTCAAACTAATAAATTTATTTTCAAGAATATTCATATAAAAGAGTTATTGCATTATTCTAAAATATCAAAATTATATCGTTATGGAATATATCTCTAAGGAAATATGATCATAAAAGAAATATCAAGACATGATATTTCTTAGATCTCAGTTTAAACATCAATAAGGCAACAAACTCGAAAAAGGGATATATCAAAAATATTTCTTAGAAGACTCGTGCTATACCAATAATATTTTACTCTTCGCTCCAAAATATATTTTTACATCCATCAAAAGATTTTTTATTCAAAGTTTATTAATATTAATGATTGAAATATTAATATCCATGTTTATAACCCATTCCATGTATACTTGAAGTTTCTCTTATTTCGTAAAATTAGCATTTCTCGGAGAAAATCATTCAAAAATACTTAAAAAAAATTCCTACCATTAAAATATATTTTATATATTAGAAAATATATTTTTAAAGTATTTATTCAAGTCAAAACTTTGGTCAAAAGATCCATATATTTAATTTCAAGACCAATGGTATTTTTACTCGGAAGAAAAGGCTGACATAACAGTTTTAATTTTAGATAAAATATTTCCACATACTAGAATGACTTGAAATTAGGTATGGATCATTTAAATGGTATTTTCTATGCATGGTAAAAATTTCGTAAAATTTCGAGAATTTTTGTCCAGGCACAAATTTCGAGGCAGTTGGTCCTATAGTTGACCACATCTGACCTAGTTACCATTGACCAAAGTTGACCAAAACTTTCATAACATCATTTTATAATTTTAGGTAATTATCATATTTTTATGTTATTTTTTTAAGAGTTTTTAGGGTGGTCATATTTAATGGTGCTTAATGTTTAATTAAAATGATTAAACAATGATTATAAT
This sequence comes from Apium graveolens, assembly GCF_009905375.1. Lineage (NCBI taxonomy): Eukaryota > Viridiplantae > Streptophyta > Magnoliopsida > Apiales > Apiaceae > Apium > Apium graveolens. Next base: position 159,011,882 of record NC_133651.1, read on the forward strand.
AAAAGGAAAAAATATATATTTAATCAAATGCATCAGCTGAGATTTGAGCTCCATAAAATTGTTTGTTTCATATGGCAAGTTTCAAAGAAACACAACTAACACACTTTGCTTTCCATTTTATCAATCCATGTGACTTACATCATCTACCAACCATTTTCCTCAAATCTCAACCATTCAATCCACCCAACTTCTCCTATAAATAAACCCCCACCCCAACCCATTTCAACCAAGATAAAGAGCCACAAAGTTGCTGGTATTTTTTCAGGAAATATATTCTCCTCATCTCTTTCAAATTCTAAACACATACTTCTTCTCAAAAACCTTCTCTCTCTTAGATATATATACACATATATACAAGGTTTTTAAACCCAAGCTTAGATTCACCCAACCAAGATTTATCCCACCAAGTAAGCTCATCCAATACCACTCTCCGGCCTCCCGAAGGGCTGCCCAAGTTCGACCAAAGTGCCAAAATCCGGCCGAACCTGCAGCGAATTTTTCCGGGGAACTTTTCCGACCATAACTTTTAGCTTCTTCTTTGAGTTTCTTTTATTTGAGCTTTGTACTTAATTTATCTACTTCATCTTAATTTATAATACTAGATCTCCTGTAAATAAGATTCTTAAATAAAAGAGAACAAAGATTTTAACTCGGAATTCGAATAAGTACTTGATCTTCAAAAAGAAACATATAAAGAAGAAGATCTATAAACTACAAGTACTTAAATCTCTATAACTCCTCACAAGTGAGATTTCATAAATATTTATAACTCCTCACGAGTGAGATTTCATATTTGAAAAACCTCACGAGTTGGCCAATTACTTGCACTTTATTTATTTCGATCTTGGCCAACCTATTTCGTGAATATAGAAATAATTACGAAAGATATCGTATAATCATCACTAACATCTTTAGTGTTCCGTGGGATTATAATCGATCAATAGTAAGCTTCGCAATTTTGTCAAATATAAAAGACAGATTATAAATCACACGAGTTGGCCAATTACTTGCACTTTATATATCTCAATTTTGGCCAACACATAGTCCGTGTATATAGAATCATTACGAAAAGTATCGGATAATCCCCACTAACATCTCCAGTGTTCCGTGGGATTATAGATCGATAAATAGTAAACTTCATAATCATCCGTCTAAACTTCAAAAGCACAAATCCAAAGTCAATTACTTGCACTTCTTTCATCCCGATCTTGGCTTTAATAGAACCTATAAATTGTGCACGAAGTTAAAAGTATACTTTGGCTCTATAATTGTCAAAACATATGTATACTAAAATCCTTAAGCCTACGAGCTTTAAAAGGATAAGTTACAATTCCGAGATTATAACCAAAGTATTCTTCAATCTATAAATACATAATCAAACGAAGAAAAATACTAAAGAAGTCATAAGCCATATTGCTTATATATATATAAGACTTCTTGTATTACTCTGATAAACATATTCAATAAAGACGGAGTAATCAAAAGTATACTTGACATATTATTCTATATCTCAAGTCAAATATACATAGTTGATATTTAATATTCTTATTTGAATATTACATTATCTTTTGGGCTAGTACCGTAACATACTAGTTCAACCCATCTTTTCTCTATACATTTTGTTTTGTGGATTGTCTTCTTAGTTTTGTAGTAAGGTGAAGTGACGTGAGGTGATTCTCGTTCTAAGACCCAAGTCCTATACGTACTAATGGGGAGTTAATAGTATTTGCACCGTGAAGAAGAGAAAAGACCCAAGACCGGATCACTAAGATCCAAGACCGACAAAAGCTAAGGAAGCCAAGTCTACACAAGGGTTTTACATCAACTATGAAGAAATAACGGGGAGTTATTATTTAAGATAAGCTGTGTAGTTATTACATTTATTTTAAGGTGGTAACCTTTGTGTTACGCACCAAGACAAATACTTGTAAGGGTGTAAAGGCTTCTCCGCCTACTAAAGAAGCGAGTTTATTATAAGGGAAAATCCTAAGTTCGGGAGAGGAGCTCACAGACTGGACGTAGGGGTGAGCGAATCTATTAAAGATTGTGCCATCGCGAACTAGGATAAATCGATGTGTGGTATTTTCTTTCCTTGCACTTTATTTTCCGCATATATAAACTGTATAACTACTTGGAAAAGTTTTAAAAATGGATAAATTATTTTCAACCGCCATAATAATTTTTAAATTGATAATTAAGTTATTCAACCCCCTTTCTAGCTTAATATAGCCCTCTTACGAGACCTTATAATTGGTATCAGAGCGGTGCTTTTTAACGTGTTTATTAAGTGATTTGCAGATTTACAGGCACAACAAAAAGTGATCCTAAATGGTGTATATTAATCCCGTTGGTTGTGGCGAAGGTCTGTCAAGCTCACGACCTCCTCTATTTGATGGCACAAACTTTGCAACATGGAAAACGAGGTCTTGCATCTGTGGTAGGTCTCAAGGAGTCAAAGTTTGGATGGCTATCAAAGGTGGTGTTCGCGTTCCTACCAAAACTGTCGTCAAAAAAAGGTTAGTGAATATAATCTAGAGAAAGAAGCCATAATGAATATAGCCGTCAATGCATAAATGGTTTTCACAAGTACACTTGCAAAAAAGAATATAAAAGAGTAAATAATTGCAAGTCGGCACAAGAAATATGGAGTAAATTAGTGGTAACCTATGAAGGAACCACTGATATAAAAGATTCTCGGATGAAAACGTTGATCCAAGAATATGAGAATTTAAACTCCAAGAAGGAGAAAATATCATCGATATGGAAACAAGATTTAATCGTATTATCGATGAATTATCGCAACTTGGAAAGAATTATACTCAAAATGAAAAGAATAGAATAGTGCTCAAATCTCTACCTCCAAGTTGGAAAGTCAAAGTTACTACTATAAAATAGATGCACAATCTAAATGAGTATAAGATTGATAACTTATTCAGAAATCTTCGTGCTTACGAGGAAGATAATATTCCGGAAAAGGTAACTCCAAAAGTGGATGATAAAAAGAAAAACATGGCTTTAAAGGCCATATTGATAGATGAAAATTACAACGACGAAGAGTTGAATGAAGAACTCCAAGATCTCGATGAAAGTAAAATTGCTTTACTTACGAGAAGACTTCGTCGTGTGCTACAAAGCAAAGCTCAAAGATACGGAAAAGGCTTCCTTAAATCAAATAATCAACAAAGAGTTTTTAACTCTAACGGAAGGCCAAATTACTCTCAAAATTATTCTTCCAACTACAAGAGTAATTTTTCGTCAACGAGCTACAACAAAGGAAAAGGCAATCAAAATATGAATACATATAGTAATGCCAATGTCTCTACTTGTTGTGCAAGACATGCCTGTACAATAACAAGATTAAGTCAAATTGACAACCATAAGTAAGTTGTATTGTAATCTTAGTTTGCATTTTGTATTGTAATATTAAAGTCTGTAAAAATATCAAAGAGCATACTGGAGTCTTTTTATTTAAACAATATCAAGACTAAGAATTCTATCTGGAAGAAGATCAAGAAGATCATGTCTTAGAAGAATTATGAAGAAGCTTGGAGTTGAATAAATCTGTTTTGAGAAAAATGTTCTAAGTCAAGATCTCTACAAGTCACAAATTTAGTGTTATAGAGAATTCATTCGAGAACTCCAGAATGACTTATAGAGAAGTCAGGAAAGCTACTAGAGAACTCAGAGTTATCGACAAGCCAAATTAAAGACATGAAGATTGGAGATATCGACAAGTCATTTCTTCACTAGAGAACTCAAGGTTATCGACAAGTCAAATATCACTAGAGAACTCTGAGATATCGATAAGTCAAATATCACTAGAGAACTCTGAGATATTGACAAGTCAAATATCACTAGAGAACTCTGAGATATCGACAAGTCAAATATCACTAGAGAACTTTGAGTTATCGACAAGTCAATTAGTCACTAGAGAACTCAGAGATAACTATAAGCCAAAGTGAAGACATGAAGTGAAGAGATCTCGACAAGCTAAATTCTCTTATGGAGAACTCAGAGACCTCTACAAGTCAAAGCAACTATAGAGTAATGATAGATCTCGATAAGCCAATATACTCATTGAGATGTCAAGTTCTCTATATATCAAACTAGAGATCTCGAGGTAAAACTCAAAGTATAAAATACAGACCAGTTCAATATCCAAGATTAACAATCAACAAACAATCCACTCAGTTGGATTGACTAGTCTACAGAAGGTAGCTTGAGGCGTGCAAGATCAAGGGTGAAGATTAACTGACAAAGGAAGATCAAAATTAACACATTATGCAGAGATATGCTAAGCCAGAAATGGAAGATATGCTTTTCCTAAAATGGAATAATTAGTGATAGTTTACTAAAGTGAATAGCATCTCTTATTATACACTATATAAACCAGTAGTTAACTATCATATAAAGTTAACGCTGGTCTTTTGTCAATTTAGATCAGAAAAATCTTGTATTCTCTCAAGGAAAAAGCTAAGCTCAACAAAGATCCTAGAAATTTTATAGCAAAACATTCTTAATTTTAAAATAAAATTAAGTGAGTTTTGAAAGATTTGCGTTCACTGTTATTGCTTGTTTAATTTCAATATTAACACATCTCACTGCAAGATTTAATTTACTTTGTTTACAACCATAAAAACTTCAAGAAAAGCATAAAAACATAAAAACACATTCACCCCCCCTCGTGTGTAATTCCTTATCTAACAAGTGGTATCAGAGCAAAATCTGAAAGCAAACAGATTTAAGATCTTGGAAGAATGAATACACAGAAAATCAGTAGCATCAAAATCCCTACTTTTGATAAAACTAACTACACTCTTTGGAAGAAAAACTATTGCTGTTTATCAGGATGTCCAATCCATTATACATTCAGATTCTCAAAAATGGGCCATTCACTCCTATGGTTAGAGTTGAGGAATCTACAGATGGATACATGGTCATCCCAGCTCATTATGCTCCTAAAGATCCTTTAGAGTACACTGAGCCTGCAAAAGAAAAAGTCTCCCTGGACAGTGGCTTGCAATTGATCCTAGTAGAGTCACTTGACAATGTAATGTACAATAACATTGTCAACTGTGACACTGCTAAGCAGATCTGGGAAAAGATTGAAATACTCTGTGAAGGAACTGAGGAAGTTAGATCTAATCAAAGAAGGTTACTGATTTCATAGTATGAGGGTTTCATGGCTAAAACAAAAGAAAGTATCACTGATGTGTTTGAAAGGTTTAACAAGCTGATAAATGACTTGCAGCTGTATGACAAATACTATGAAGCTGAAGAAGTGAACTTGAAATTTTTGCTTACACTCCCTGATCATTTGGAATAAAAAATTACAGCAATCAGAAAAGGGAGACACTTGAGCAGAATAACTCTGGAAGTTCTATATGGAATCTTAAAAACATAAGAATTAAAGATGATTCAAAGGAAATCATTAAGAGCTGGTCAAGGGCATGTTGTAGATGGTTCAAGTGCTTTAATTGTCTGTTATTCCCAAGGAACTAACAATGAGATTTACAGAAGGGGGGTTGAATGTAAATCTCAAAACTTTTTCAACTTTTAAGCAGTTTCAAAGGCTAAGTGTTTTGATGAACAGTTGTGTGTGAATTACTTTGAGCAGGTGTAGACAGATATATATTCAAGACATAAATGTAAAGAACACAAAGGCTTTAAAAACTTTTCTGGTGGATTTGTTGTTCCACCAGAGATGTGTATTTCAGAAAATCTGTGATTCAAAAGGATTGATCACAGCTGCGTCCTAGTACAAACTAGATGATTTTCTCTCTATGTTTTTCTAAACAGCTCTGAAAAATTCACACTCTAGTTACTGTTGGATTTTAAACGCAGCGGGGGCATGGCAAAATACTTTTTACACATATAAAATCCAAATAAAAGCATACAGATCATGAATAAAAATTCGAGGGATCGAATCTAACCTTTAAAAATAATTCGGAGACAACGATCAGAGATCCTTAGCAGTTGCTCCTCAAGTGTGAAGCACTCCACCGGTATCCACCAAGAAAACGATGTTAAGGAGGAGGAAGGAGGTGGAGAGAATTGGGTTTTCCAAACTTTTTGGGTTTTCGGGTCCGAATAAAATTAGGGTCCATAATAGTGTATTTATAGGCAAAATTTCCAGCTGAAATTTTCCCATAAATATTATTATTATTATCCCATTTATTATTCTTATTAATAATTAAAACACCTTTTAATTATTAATCCTTTTTCTAAACACTTTAGAAATAATTCTCTCTCTTGATTTAATTTCCAAAAATTAAATCCTTTAATTAATAATATTAAGAACTTTTCTTAATTAATTTATAATCAATTAAATCTCATTTAATCAATTATTAAATTTGCCAATTAATTATTTATTTCATAAATAAATAATTATCAGCCATTATTAATTAATTCCTCCACCATTAAATCATTCTCTTTTTATGGTGTGACCCTGTAGGTTCAATATTAAGCCGGTAGTAGAAATAAATAATAATAAAACTATTTTATCATTATTTATATAAATTCTCTAATTTATTAAATATGATTAATTAATTAATCACATTTATTCTACATCGTGAGGGATACTTCTCAGCATATCGCGACTATCCGAATAATATGAATTCACTGCTTAGAATACCAAGAACCTATTCAGTGAATAGTTACCGTACAATAAACTCCTTCTACCCTACAATGTCCCGATTAAATACAAGGCATGGATCTCGTGTCAAGTCTATCTAATTTAATCACTTGCTTACCATTTACTATGCTTAGTTCTATGCAAATTAGAAACTCCTTTCTAATTTCATTCACTCTGGCCAGAGATTCCTGAACTAGCATAAGTGGATCAGCCTTGAACATTCGCTTCCTTCACTGGAAGGGGTAGATCCTTTATTGATCATACACTATCTTCGTGCACAAATTCCTATACCCAGAAGAGCCCTAATAATTGTCCCTGGAGACTAAGAACTAAACCAAAGCATAGTTCAGTGTACACAAGATGACTATGATGACCTCAAGTCTAAGGATACTTGTACAACTATCACTATGTGAACAACTGCTGACACGTGAGTGAACTCCATCAGTTGTTCAGCTGTGCGAGTCATGTTCAGTGAACTTATTCTATAATAAGCACCTACATACTAGCTATAGTGTCACCACACAAATGTCTATGAGAACAGACATCTTTCATAATGAAGCAAGCATAGTATGTACCGATCTTTGCGGATTATTAATTACCAGTTAGTAATCCTATGACCAGGAACTATTTAAATTTAGAGTTATCATCTTTTTAGGTCTCACTATTATGATCTCATCATAATCCATAAAAAGCTTTACTCTAAACTATGGTATATCTTATTTAAACACTTAAATAGATAAAGCCCGTAATAAAAACAAAACAAGTCTTTATTAATATCAATGAAATCAAAACAGATTACATAAAAGTTATTCCTAAATCCTAATACATGATTGGACTTAGGACATATTCCTTTCAATCTCCCACTTGTACTAAAGCCAATCACTCTGGTATCTAATACCCATCTTGTCTTTATGACGATCAAAGTGACTTTCATAAAGTAGCTTTGTGAGTGGGTCTGCTATGTTGTTATGTGTGTCAACTCTAATTCAATACAATACAAGAAATGTTACCGCGCTCCCACTAACCCTTTTGTAAATGCATGGTTCATCTACGTTTTTGATAAAACCAAACGCTTTGATTGTCTCATCAAAATGAATGTTCCATCTTTCGAGAAGCTTGCTTTAAACCACATATGGTTCGCAGCAGCTTACACACTAGGTTTTCATTTCTCTTGGAAAGAAAACCATCTAGCTAATTGCCAGATCTCATAGTCGTAGTAAGCAGCATTTGCAAGCAAAATCCGAACTGATTTTAACAGGGCTACAGGTAAAAGGTTTCATCAAAGTCAATCCATTGCCTTTGTTTGAATCCTTTTCCCAAAAGCCTGGCCTTAAAGGTCTCCACCTGGCCATCTGCTATAATCTATCTTTTGTATACCGTATACATAGATTCCATTCTGGATTTCATGGCACTATGCCATTTCTCTAAGTCAACACTACTCATAGCCTCATTATAGGTCACAGGGTCATCATCATTAATGATCGACAACTCATTGTCATTCTCAATGACAAGGCCATATTACCTCTCAGGTTGGCGAGACACTCTCCCTGACCTATGAATGGGCTGTTCCACAAAAGGTTGTTCAGTCAGAGCAGGTGTTTCCACTCGATCTGTAGTAGTTTGTGCTTCTTGAACTTCATCAAGTTCAATTTTGCTCCCACTGTTTCCTTCAAGGATAAACTCCTTTTCCAAGAAGGTAGCATGTCTGGAGACAAACACCCGATGATCGGTGCAAAAGTAATACCCTAAAGTCTCTTTAGGATATCCCACAAAACTACATTTTCCGGATCGATATTCCAGCTTATCTGGCTCAACTTTCTTGACATAAGCTGGACATCCCCAAATCTTAACGTGTTTAAGACTCGGTTTCCTTTCTTTCCATATCTCATACGAAGTTTGAGGAACAGATTTTGGAAGGCACCTTATTCAGTAAATATGCTGAGGTTTCCAATGCATAACCCCATAGGAATACTGGAAGATTTGCATAGCTCATCATGGACCGAACTATGTCTAACAAAGTTCGATTTCTCCTTTCAGATACTAATCTGGAGGAGTCCACTGGGAGACTATACCATTTACTTTGAGATAATCCAGAAACTCTCCGTTCAAGTATTCACCACCTCGATCTAATCGAAGAGTTATAATACTATGTTTGGTTGTTTCTCCACTTCATACTTATATTCTTTGAACTTTTCAAAGGCCTCAGACTTGTGTTTCATCAAACACATATCTGAATCCAGATCTATCATCTATGAAAGTAATGAAATATGAAAATCCACCCATGGCTTGCGTAGACATTGGTCCACATACATCTGTGTGTACCATTCCTAGCAAATTTGCAGTCCTCTCTCCATGTCTACTAAATGGAGACTGCAATGCCACTATAAAGTGAGATTTTCATCATCCCTTTTCTTTTATTAGTTTGTTCAATCTGAAATAAATTATGTCACATACATACAGACCATTATTTAAAGCACCACGTCCATAAAGAATATTATCTCTAAGAATAGAACATTCATTATTCTCAATAATAAATGAAAATCCAGCCAAGTCTAATATGGGAATAATATTCCTCACAATCGAGGGAACAAAATAACAATTATTTTAAACAATAGTCTTGCCCGTAGGCCTATGTAAATGAAATGATTCTACATCTTCAGCAGCAACTCTTGCTCCATTTCCATCAGTAGAACCACCTCCTCTTCCTCAAGAGTCCTACTTCTCCTTGGTCCCTGTAACAAATTGCAGATTTGAGAACCACAGGCGGTATCTAATACCCAAGTAGAAATTTGATTTAATGACATATTCATTTCTATCATGAACATACCTGAATCAGAAGCGGTAGTCTCACTACCCTTCTTCTTCTTCATTTCTGCAAGGTAAACCTTACAGTTCCTCTTCCAGTGCCCCACCTTGTTACAGTGAAAGCAAACAACTTTGCTCTTGGGGTCTTCAGCTTTTGGTGGAACCGGCTTTTCTTCACCTACTTTCTTCTTCTTGGAAGAGTTCCTCTTCCTTTTCTTAGGATTGAAACCTTCACCAATTAGAAGAACAAAACTCTTCTTAGGGGAAAAATTCGATTCCGCAGTCTTCAACATGTTGTGGAGTTCAGGCAGGCTGACATCCAACTTATTCATGTGAAAGTTCACAACAAACTGCGAGAACGAACTCGGAAGCGATTGCAAGACCAAGTCTTGGCTCAGCTCCCCATCCATGGCAAAACCAAGTTGTCCAAGACGTTCAATCAAATTGATCATCTTAAGTACATGGTCATTCACAGATGATCCCTCAGACATCCTACAACCGAACAGCTCCTTCGATATCTCATATCGAGCTGTCCTCCCCGCCACATCATACAACTCTTGTAAATGCATTAGGATAGTGTGAGCATCCATATGCTCATGTTGCTTCTGTAGCTCAATGTTCATGGAAGCTAGCATGATGTATTGAGCAACATTTGCATCATCTATCCACTTTCGATACACAACATGTTCATCATTATGTGCATCACTAGCAGGTTCAATAGGCTTAGGTGAGTCAATCACGTATTCCAGCTTTTCAATCCTGAGAACAATTCTCAAGTTTCGAAGCCACTCAGCATAATTAGGACCAGTCAATTTGTGAGCATCTAGTATGCTCCTGAGTGATAGTGCAGAAGACATAACGTACAAAGTAAATCTGTAAATGATAAACACATAACAACACTTAGCAAATATTCAATTTCATTTCAAAACACTATATGAATCGGGTCTTTATTCATAAGTGGCTCCCACTAGTTTTCCTAATTTATTCAACCCCCTACATGAAAAATTAAGCATTCATAATGCTAGTGGGAATAGGGATCCTACATTCCATCACACAACCTCGGCTGTGGCACGAAACGTCATGTAATGTTCAATAGGCAGACAACTCTTGTCAATTACATCTAATGTTATTCCCTAATCAAACTTTAGCCTCTTGAATAATTGAGTCACGGCTGTGGCACGACAAACTCAATATTCTAAGTCAAGTCTAACCCAACATTCCGTACAATTGAATCAGTCCCCAAAGGCCCACGGCTGTGGCACGTAACGACCTTTAGATTCTTATTCAATGTACACATCTCTATGTAATAGACAAGTATTTCTTATTTCGAAATCAAAGCCCTCGGCTGTGGCACGAAACGACAATGATTCAATAATAAGAACTACTTTCTACCATGTTGGAAGGCTATGACCGACACAAGCCCGTTATGTCATTGGCCAATTACTACTTGATATTATTTAATTTTAGAGGGATTATATTACGTTACAATCATAATCATATTATAAAGAAATTCTTCCTTTTAAATTAAATATTTCAAATCAATAATCAATAATCAGATGATTCCCAGATCGGGTGGAGCATTGTCAAGAGGCATCACTTAATAACCCTTTCTTACAGATAGAAATCTGTTATTGACAGAATCATCCTTTCTCTCATATCGAAAATTCATATTCAATTACGTGTTTCATAAACACAAGAATCTCATGATTGTATTCATAATATTATTATTAAGGTTATGAAACAATTTCACTATACTAGGTTGTCTAACAAACGCCTTATGTTCATTTAAGTTCACCTAAATCTATCATCGCATGATAAACTAAGCATATATCACATATATAAACATGAATAAACATCAAGGTAGGCATGTTATATCATCTAGCACATTAGTCTAAGCATTATACATCTCTATGTATCACATGAAGCATTTAAAAGCAGTTAAAACAGTTAAAAATAACTTTAAAACACTTTATGGAAATATAAATAGTTCAAAACTTTTATATAAACTAAAATTGATCACTCCATTAGATCCGTCTCGGAAAAACGAATCCAACGGTATATTGCACGCCTAAAACGGAGTTACGAAACTCCCAGAAAATCAAATTTAAAATCAACAGACGGGCTGTAACACATTACAGGAACGCGTTACAAGCCCTGTAACGCATTCTGGTGATGCGTTACAACCCTTTTAAGCCATTTAAGGGTGTAACGCATTCCGTGAATGCGTCACAGGTGTGTAACGCATTCCCGGAATGCGTGACACCCCTATTTTTTTTCTGCAGCAACCGCCTTTTCTCGATACCCGTGCCGCCGCCTGTTCTCCTCTTTCTCCGTGCAACAATAGCAGACAACACAGATAACAGTACAGATATATACAAACATATATATACTTTATATACATATATTTATACTTATTAAATTACGAATTTAATTACAAGAACTTCAAAAATTCATAATAAAAAATCTATACATCATAAAATTATGAAAAAAATACCCAGACGATCTACAACACTTGTAGAATCCAGATCAACATTCAAAATTATTATGAGAAACGATTTCTCATCAGACAAAATTAATCCATGATATAACTTGTAAAAATCATAATTAATTCATACAAGCACATAAAATTCTGAAATTTTTACCACAGATCTATATGCATACAACCTATGCTCTAATACAATTATTGGATTTTAAACGCAGCAGGGGCATGGTAAAACACTTTTTACACATATAAAATCCAAATAAAAGCATACAGATCATGAATAAAAATTCGAGGAATCGAATCTAACCTTTAAAAATAATTCGGAGACAACGATCAGAGATCCTTAGCAGTTGCTCCTCAAGTGTGAAGCACTCCACCGGTATCCACCAAGAAAACGATGTTAAGGAGGAGGAAGGAGGTGGAGAGAATTGGGTTTTCCAAACTTTTTGGGTTTTCGGGTTCGAATAAAATTAGGGTCTATAATAGTGTATTTGTAGGCAAAATTTCCAGCTGAAATTTTCCCATAAATATTATTATTATTATCCCATTTATTATTCTTATTAATAATTAAAACACCTTTTAATTATTAATCATTTTTCTAAACACTTTAGAAATAATTCTCTCTCTTGATTTAATTTCCAAAAATTAAATCCTTTAATTAATAAAATTAAGAACTTTTCTTAATTAATTTATAATCAATTAAATTTCATTTATTCAATTATTAAATTTGCCAATTAATTATTTATTTCATAAATAAATAATTATCAGCCATTATTAATTAATTCCTCCACCATTAAATCATTCTCTTTTTATGGTGTGACCCTGTAGGTTCAATATTAAGCCGGTAGTAGAAATAAATAATAATAAAACTATTTTATCATTATTTATATAAATTCTCTAATTTATTAAATATGATTAATTAATTAATCACATTTATTCTACATCGTGAGGGATACTTCTCAGCATATCGCGACTATCCGGATAATATGAATTCACTGCTTAGAATACCAAGAACCTATTCAGTGAATAATTACCGTACAATAAACTCCTTCTACCCTACAATGCCCCGATTAAATACAAGGCATGGATCTCGTGTCAAGCCTATCTAATTTAATCACTTGCTTACCATTTACTATGCTTAGTTCTATGCAAATTAGAAACTCCTTTCTAATTTCATTCACTCTGGCCAGAGATTCCTGAACTAGCATAAGTGGATCAGCCTTGAACATTCGCTTCCTTCACTGGAAGGGGTAGATCCTTTATTGATCATACACTATCTTCGTGTACAAATTCCTATACCCAGAAGAGCCCTAATAATTGTCCCTGGAGACTAAGAACTAAACCAAAGCATAGTTCAGTGTACACAAGATGACTATGATGACTTCAAGTCTAAGGATACTTATACAACTATCACTATGTGAACAACTGCTGACACGTGAGTGAACTCCATCAGTTGTTCAGCTGTGCGAGTCATGTTCAGTGAACTTATTCTATAATAAGTACCTACATACTAGCTATAGTGTCACCACACAAATGTCTTTGAGAACAGACATCCTTCATAATGAAGCAAGCATAGTATGTACTGATCTTTGCGGATTATTAATTACCAGTTAGTAATCCTATGACCAAGAACTATTTAATTTTAGAGTTATGATCTTTTTAGGTCTCACTATTATGATCTCATCATAATCCATAAAAAGCTTTACTCTAAACTATGGTATATCTTATTTAAACACTTAAATAGATAAAGCCCGTAATAAAAACAAAACAAGTCTTTATTAATATCAATGAAATCAAAACAGATTACATAAAAGTTATTCCTAAATCCTAATACATGATTGGACTTAGGACATATTCCTTTCAGTTACTAGCTGCAACTTGGTTTATATATCACCAAATTTTACAAGTGAAGACAAAAGTACAAATATAATTAAAAAGGTTCTTCACATGTTTCTTCTTCATTTCTCTATCCAATGCAATCTAGGATAAACTGTGAATCTTTGAATACTTCCTTGTTTGCACCAGAATGGAAATGCTGCATTTTCTTGATTCCTCCTAGAGGCTACCACATTCCAATTATCTCTGTCAACCCATGTGCCTCTGTCAGCTTATGAATTGTCACTGTCAACTGCTATTGAACTTAGCATCCGTTGAAGCTTTCATTCGTTGATGGCTTTATCTGTTGATGCATTAGCAGTTGAAGCTTTATTCGTTGATGCACTCATCCATTGATGGATGTTATCCGTTGAAGCTTTAGAGACATCCATTGAAGCTTTGTTTCTCATCCGTTGAAGGCCTTTAATCTATCAGTTGATATTACTTCATTTATACAAAATTATAAGGCATGAAATATTTATAATTAGCCCTCCTATTTGCATATCCACTAGTAGTCAACATGACTTATAATTTCCCACAACATCTAAGAATTATAATTTAGATACAGAAACTGAAATGTGCTACAATACTAAACTTATTTCTAAGTAAAGCTACTCCAACAACGGATAGCCAGAGTGGTCTTATCCGTTGAGGCTACAAATACTAGATTTTTACTTAAGTGTTTTGTTTAACTTATCATCAAACTAATACACATATTCCTAACAATCTCCCCCTATTTATGTCTACTAGAATTGTAGGCATAAATTTGGGTTTAACTTGATGATAACAAAATACTTAACAAATATATGAACTGAAATCAAGTAGAAATTCAAAAGTGCTACAAAAGTGTATGTACTGAGATAGAATTGAAGAATTACATTATTTTCAAGGATGCTCCTTTAGGCTGAGAAAATTATTTTCTTTTCCTTTGATACCTTGTTTTCTCCCTAGCCTCTTGTCATTTTCCTCTACTTGGAGTTGGAGTTGTCTGTAGAATTCAGCTTCATCTTCTTCACTGATATCCAACTTAGATTGCATATCCTTGGGAGTTTCATTACTGGCAATTTTAAGCTGGTCTTCAAGTCTGAAAAATCTTTTGACTCCTTTATTGTCTCTGAACTCCATCAGCCAATGAGGTGATTTATGAACTGCAATTCCATGCTCAGGGATGAGTAATGTTCTAGGCAAGGAATTAGACTCCCACCAAGTTTTCCTTATGCTGGCAATCTTGTTGAGAATCTCAGTTTTGGTAGTCCTGGTAAAGCCAGAATCCCTTTTGATAGCTGAGTAGACTCTAACCAAGGTAGAATAGCCTTCATTCAGAATTCTTTGAAGAGGCCATGTCCTTTCCTCACTTCCTTTATATTTGAACATTAGCCTTTCTGGGAGTTGTTTGTATGCACTTATTCCCCTTACTTCCTCCAGCTCATCCAGATAGAGTTCAATATCTGTAAACTCTTTTATGTCATAAATGTGAACATAATCATCCTTTGAGGCTTGTGGCTTGGGCTTAGGTTTATATTTCTAAGTGAATTTACTTGAGGTTAGGGGAGGTGTAGATTTGAATTTTCTTTTCAGTTTCTTTGGTGGTGGAGAGGTAGTTAGGAAGGTAGGCAAGTTGATGGTGTCCCAGTCAATAGGTTCCTCTTTAGGGATGATTGGTTCACCATGGACATTTATACTAGGATCAGCAACAAAAGGCTCATGAATGGAAGGTAGTGGTTTAGATTTTGATTGGGCCTCCACAGTGTCATCTTCACTCTTCCTTTTTGCATTGGCCTTCTTTCTGTTCCCTTTCTACCATTCCTTTCTTTCCTCCACACTCTCACCAACCACATTCCCCATATCCATATTTCTGCTTTTATTCTTGTCTTCTTCACTCTTGTCTTCAATCTTCTTCTTTTCTTCAGTTTGACTTGACTTTAGCTGTTTTTCAAGCTTTGCTTGTGCTCTTTTGTCAGCCTTCAGCTTTTAGGCTTCTTCCTTTAACCTCATGGTTTCTTCCCTCTTGGCTTTTGAGAATTTGGGATGTCCTTGTATCACCAGATACTCTTTCCTTTTCTAAAAATGATAGCCATATTCATTCTTTCCACTACATCATTGGTCTCTTTGTGCTTTATAATGCTACCACCCAAAACTTTGTCTTCATCAGGTTTTGGAAGAGGAAAATCTACTTCTTTTGATTGACTAAAGTTTAGAGGGTTCTTTGTAGAGTCCCTGTTGAATCTAGCGGATGGCTTGAGTACCATGGGTTTCAAATTCTTGAAGGAAGTTTCTCCAACCTTATTCCTCCTTACTGGCTTGTGCTCCATAATGATTGGCTCAATTTTTGTGCTATGTTTCACATATAATGATTTTGAAGTTATAGAGCCCAACATCTGTTGCATCCTTTCATCAATATTTCTCCTTTGCTCCTTCACCTTCATCTCAACTGCTGCTAGCTGGATTAGATCAATTCCATCAAGCTTTCCTTTGATTTGAAGTGTTGGAGAAGTAGTGATGGCAGGAACTAGCACTTTAGATATTTGAATGTTTGTAGATGGCTCCCCTCCCCCTTCCACTTTATTCTCCCCCTTTTTGTTATCATCAAGGAGAGGAGTCAAGCCTTGTGCTTTAGCCAGTTGCATTAGAAGACTTGTTTGAGACTGTTGATTTTGAAGAATGGTGACCACAAAGTTTTCAATGACTTAAACTCTGTCCTCCAACTTGGCCAGCCTCTTTTCAGTATCTGATTCTCTTCTCAGTCTCAGTAACAAGTCCTTCATGGTACCATAGGGCATGACTGAATCCAGCTTCTCAGAGTTGTAGGACTTCAAGTCAGCTATATCCTTTTTGAGTTCATCCACACTCAAATTCTGTCTTCATTGTTGTAGCTTCATGAGGTGTAGAGAATCTAGGTGGGCTTGAAGAAGAGCCTTGGTACCAACATTGGAGGTGTTCTGAATGGCTTTTTGGATATACATGATTTGTTTGACTAAGGATACATTGAATTGTCCTGGTGTTGACTCCTTTGTCAATGCCCATTCAGGTAAATCTGGAATAGAACTTGGGCCTTCATCTCCCCCTAAGTTCATGCTTTCATCAAATGAAACAGAGTCATCATCATTAGAATTTACTCCAAATTCTTCAGATGGCTCACCAGCTGTAGAAGGCATCAAGTTTACAGCAGCTTATCCCTTTGTAGAGATTCTGAAGTATGTACTAGATTTAAAGTCTTTTTTGCCTCCTCATTGCCCTGAGTAGCCAACAATTGATAAGCTGACACATGATGAGTAAAAGTGTCAGCATCCAAGGAAATGTTATCAATTACAGCTTTGTAATGTTGCTGAAATTATCTTTCCTTTTCAGCATCATCCACAATCATTGACTCATTAGCAATGGCTGGATCCACCCTTATACCTTCTGTACCTGCTTTTCTCTCAATTTCTCTATTTTCTTGCATCAGGGGCTCCCCCTGGCTCACACTCCTCACACCCTCACCTTCACCTACTAAGGTGGCACTCCTCTCACTTTCTTTTGCCATGCTGGAAGAAATAGCATGCATATTTAGACTCTCAACCTCTCCTTTTACCTGGGAACAACCCAGCCTCTCACTCAAATTTTCACTCCCTTCCCTCAATCCTAGAACTGATTGTACAGTAACCATGTCTTCTACACTTGGAATTGAGTCAGTTATTTATGTAGAGACTATCAACGGATAGGGAGTATCCGTTGAAGTAGGAACTGATGGTATCAACGGATAACTGCTGTTAAGCTTATCCGTCGAAGAACAACCACTTGTCAACGGATGAGGAATATCCGTTGAAGAAGGAAAAGAAGTAGAAATTGAAAGTGACATAATTGTTGAATCTGTGTGGATTGATTTTAATTTAGGTGACACAGATTCTTCAATTAAGTCTGAAAGAATTGGCTGATGATCCAACAAATCATCTAAAAGATGATGATCACCAGTATTTGAGTGGGGCTCCTCCCTGAGTTGTAAAGAGGGAGAATCAGGAATTAATGTGAATATCATGTCCACATCCAGAGATGGTGATGGAGAATTTGGTGATTGATGTGTGTCAATTTTGAGAGAATGGGGCTGTGAATCCACATTTGTTGGAGTCACATCAAGCTGAATTTGAGAAAACATAGATACATGTGAGTGTATCTGTGCAGTGTGTGCACCCTGTGTGGAAACTAAGGTTTTGACCCTCTTTCTTCTTGTAAAGGCTTTTACAGGTGACTGTGTGGTTTCAGTGTCCCTCCCTCTTTTGTTCTGTGTCCTTGGTTGGGGACTATTTTCAATAGCTGCACCCTTTTGGGAGGTTGCAACTAGGGATGAGTTTGAATCCTTTTCAACCACCACAGTCTTTCGAGAAACTGTGACTTGGCCAGCTGGGGTATCACTCACCTCTCTTTCCTTATCCTGGGGGGTTTCTTGATGTTCACCCCTCCCCTCACCACTCACACCCTGTTCACTCCCCTCAAGGTTTATGGTAGTTGTTACAACTGTTGTCTTTTGAGAAACAACAGAGGTGGCTTTCTTTGACTTTGGTTTTGAAACTTAAGGTTTGGTGGCCTTGGTAGGAATCTGTTGGGACAAAGACACAGATTTCATGGCCACACTTGAAGGCAAAGAAATAATGGGGTTGGAAGTAGTGGGAGTTGAAGAAGTATTTACCTCACTTACCTGAGGTGCATTCATTATTGGTAAATATACCAATGGCAGCTGATTGTTGAGGTTAATTCTCAAAAGGTCTACAAGGACCCTATTCTCTTGTGCCCAGCACTTGAGTTTATTACTCTCATTGGTTATGACCAAACCTTAGCAACATGGTTAGCCAATAACATAAAGAATCTAGCATAGTAGATGTTATGAGGTCTATTAGCTTTGTTACCTAACCTGGTACCCAATTCTAGCATAACATAGTTGCTATATAGAGCATATTAACAAGAGATGAAGTTATTGCATCAAAATTACTAATTTTCCCAGAAAAAACCTTGATAAAGGCATCACCAAGAAAACTCCATTCTTTCCTAAGGCCTTTTCTTCTAATACTCCCTAAACTAGCAGAATCAAAAGAATAGCCTATGGAATCTAACATGTTAGATACATCATTATCAGTGTGTGGTGTCATGCCATTGTTCTCAGGTAGTTTGAAACAAGATTGTATATCATCACAGTTAATACAGTAATCTTTACCTTTGAGAGAGAAAGTGATGGTCATATCTGTGGGGTTGAACTCTGCAGTTGTCCAAATCTCCTCAATTACCTCACAGTAAATAGTTGGGGCTTCCAGCATTGCATAGCTTAGTTTGCAGTTTTTGATGAAGTCCATCATCTTGTGATAATCTGAGTGGGCTTCA
Organism: Apium graveolens; assembly: GCF_009905375.1. Taxonomy (NCBI): domain Eukaryota; kingdom Viridiplantae; phylum Streptophyta; class Magnoliopsida; order Apiales; family Apiaceae; genus Apium; species Apium graveolens. Next base: position 159,031,027 of record NC_133651.1, read on the forward strand.
TTCTTTTCCACCAAAGCTACGAAATTGTTTTTCTCATAGACAAATCCAGACTGGGACATTATCTTTACTACTTGTGCCATTGTAGTGAGTAGAGGTTGCAGAGAAAAGTTGAGAGTTTTGGGAGAGAAAGAGAGTAAAAGCTTTTGAAAAATTGCAAGAAAGCGTAAAGTGAAAATAAGAATTCAAAGAGCTTTTATACTTTCTCAGATTAAAACACAAAGAAAATGATTAAACACTATTTTTTTAAGTAAACTACAGCCGTTTGAGAATAAAAAAAACCGTATGAATTCTAAATACTGCCTTTAATACAAATACATACAACTGTGTATATATATGTATCAACGGTTAAGTAAAAGAATCAACGACTGTGACTTACTTAAAACAACTGATGTGACACTTCAACGGATGAGGTAAACAGTCATCCGTTGAAGATTAACACAGTTTTATCCGTTGAAGGATAAAATTACCAGAAATGTATTTGTCTTTCAACGGATAATGAACATCTGTTGATGGAACAATTTTGGCTTTCAACGGATAGGGAATATCCATTGATAGAATGAACTTTACTTAAAGCCAACTATGTTCTTGCAACAAATTCATTTCAGGCTTCAAAACAGATTATAATAAGGACATGAATTTATGAATAATTAATCATACCTAGCTCACTTACTAATCTTGTGAATGTTGATTCATCAAGTGGCTTGGTAAATATGTCTGCAATCTGCTTTTCACTTGGAACAAAATGGAGTTCCACTGTACCATTCATCACATGTACCCTTATGTAGTGGTATGATGTCAATGTACTTGGTTCTTGAGTGTTGTACTGGATTTTCAGTAATGGCAATGGCACTTGTGTTGTCACAGAATATTGGAATTTTGTCAACATTTAGCCCATAGTCAAATAGTTGATTCCTCATCCACAGTATCTGTGCACAGCAACTACCAGCAACAATGTATTCAGCTTCAGCTGTTGATGTAGAAACAGAATTTTGCTTCTTGCTGAACCAGGACACAAGCTTATTCCCTAGAAATTGACAGGTGTCGGTTGTACTTTTCCTGTCTATTTTGCAACCTGCATAATCTGCATCTGAGTAGCCAATTAGATCAAAACCAGACTCTCTAGGGTACCAAATTCCTAGATTTGGAGTCCCTTTGAGATATCTGAAAATTATTTTAATAGCCACTAAGTGAGATTCTTTAGGGTCAGCTTGAAATCTAGCACAGAGACATGTAGAAAACATTATATCAGGCCTACTAGCAGTTAAATATAGAAGTGAGCCAACCATGCCTCTATAATTTGTAATGTCCAAAGACTTTTCAGCCTTGTTTAATTCAAGCTTGGTGGCAGTGGCCATGGGAGTTTTTGCAGATGAACAATCCATTATGTCGAACTTCTTTAAAAGATCATAAATATATTTAGTTTGACTAATGAAAATTCCACCACTAACTTGTTTAACTTGTAAACCAAGAAAATAAGTTAACTCTCCCATCATGCTCATTTCATATTTACTTTGCATTAACTCAGCAAACTTTTTGCAAAGCTTATCATCTGTAGAACCAAATATAATATCATCTACATAGATTTGAACAAGTATTGTAGAGCCATTAACATTTCTAAAGAAAAGAGTTTTGTCAACAGTACCTCTTGTGAAGTAATTATCTAGAAGAAATTTTGACAAAGTCTCATACCAGGCTCTAGGTGCTTGCTTTAGTCCATAGAGTGCTTTCAACAGATAATACACATAGTCTGGAAAGTTTGGATCTTCAAATCCTGGAGGTTGGCTTACATAAACTTCTTCCTCCAATTCTCCATTCAGAAATGCACTCTTGACATCCATTTGATAGACTTTGAAATTGGCATGGGCTGCATAGGCTAGAAAGATTCTAATGGCTTCAAGTCTTGCAACTAGAGCAAATGTCTCATCAAAATATATTCCCTCTTATTGAGAATAGCCCTTGGCAACCAATCTAGCTTTATTCCATATGATAATGCCATTTTCATCCATCTTGTTTCTGAATACCCATTTTGTGTCAATAGAGCTCTTGTTCTTTGGCTTGGGTACCAGTTTCCATACCTTGTTCCTCTCAAATTGGTTTAGCTCCTCTTGCATTGCTAAAATCCAATCTGGATCCAATAGAGCTTCTTCCACTCTCTTAGGTTCCTCCTGTGATAAAAAACTACTGTATAGACATTCATCTTCAGTAGCCCTTCTAGTCTGCACCTTAGATTTTACATCACCAATGATCAATTCAAAAGGATGATTCTTGGTCCATTTCCTTTGAGGTGGTAGATTGGCTCTAGATGAGGTTGCCTCAGTATTGTTATTATGTGAAATAGAGTGTTGATTGGTTGAAACTCCCCCTGAGTTACTGATCCTTTGAAAGGAACTGGGAGTTCTATCAACTGATGAAGTAAATTGATTATCCGTTGATAGACTATGATCAAGGGATACTTCATTATGTACTTCAACGGATGATGCACTTTATCTTTCAACGGATGCTGCATTACTTCTATCAACGGATGCTGAATTATGACTTTCAACTGATGCAGCATTTTGTGCATTATCCAAAGGCAGATTTTGAATCCTTTGCGAGGTGCCTTGTCCATCATTCTCATCTTCACTATCATCACAATATATCTCAATGTTGTCAAATTTGAGTCCTACATGATGTCACTCATCTGTTAGTCCATCAATCTTTTTATCATCAAACACAACATGCACAGATTCCATAACAATGTTGGTTCTTAGATTGTAGACCCTATATGATTTTCCAGCAGAATAACCAACAAATATCCCTTCATCATCCTTTGCATCAAACTTCCCTTTGTGATCAGGTTGATTCCTTAGAATGTAGCATTTACAGCCAAAGACATGAAGAAAGTTTAAGGTTGGTTTCCTTCTCTTGAACAATTGATAGGGGGTCATGCCTTTTGCCTGATTGATTAGAGAAATATTCTGAGTGTAACATGCACAGTTAACGGCCTCAGCCCAAAAATATGTTGGGAGTTTTGACTCTTCAAGCATTGTTCTTGCAGCTTCAATTAGTGATCTGTTCTTCCTTTCCACCACACCATTCTGTTGTGGAGTCCTTGGAGCCGAGAACTCATGCATGATCCCATTTTCTTCACAGAACAACCTCATGGTAGAGTTCCTGAACTCAGTTCCATTGTCACTCCTGATATTCCTTACTTTGAAATCTGGATGATTATTGACTTGCTTGATGTGATTGATAATGATTTCACTAGCTTCATCCTTTGATCCAAGAAAGTATGTCCATGAAAACTTTGAGAAATCATCTACAATCACTAGGCAATATCTTTTCCTTGAAATTGACAATACATTGACTGGTCCAAAAAGATCCATGTGTAGCAGTTGTAATGGTTCATCAATTGCTGATTCAAGCTTCTTACTGAATGATGCTCTCTTTTGCTTTCCTTTCTGACAAGCATCACACAGTCCATCCCTTGAGAATTCCACTAGAGACATTCCTCTAACTAAGTCCTTTTTGACTAGATCATTCATTTTCTTGAAATTCAAATGGGACAGCTTCTTGTGCCATATCCAACTTTCATCTGGACTTGCTTTGCTGAAAAGACAAGTAATTGATTCTGCATCTGTAGAGTTGAAATCAGCCAAGTACACATTCCCTTTTCTAACTCCAGTTAGAACCACTTTGTTGTCCTTCTTACTTGTGACAACACTGTTAGTGTATACTGAAAATATTTATTTGAAGTATGTACATTTATTTCTGGCCAGTTTATTTGAGAATCATTTGAATGTTTACATGTTGTCTAATATTATATATTGTGAACAATCTAGTATCAAATGGGATACAGAATATTAGATTGTTAAATACGGTTATATAATATAATAAGGTTCACAACACAGGTGGTGTTGGACAATCCACTGGTATGACTGTAGTATTATTTAGATTAGTTTATATTGACTAATAAATAATGCTAGTATACTTTGTGTATATTGAACAGGATTAAATTTAGAATTGTTCCCATAATACTGATTAAGAAGGAGAACTAAGATTCTATGTTATTATTAATGCTTAGGTTCTTAATCCGGAAATAGTAATTGACACGTGTATATTATTTACATGCTTTGATTTATATATGAAATAATTCTTTTGAATTATATCATTATATTTTGGGTGATGGAATTATATACATGGTGGAAATTATTTATTGAAGGAATCCATGTCCTGATAATATTCGGGTTAATGATGTCCCCTTGAAAGCTCAAAAAGATTTAATTATGTGAAACCCTGCAGGTGGAATTTATTCTGGCATAATTAAATAAAGGTTGAGTGGATGATCAAGGATAAAAGATATTAATTAAATAAATTATCAGTAATTTATTTAATTAATGGACATATGATATTTTAAACATGGGGAATTTAATAAGCAAATAATATTGGAACCGAATTAATTAAATTACGGTATTAGGAAAGATAGTGCAAATATTAATTCTTTAGTGGATTGAATTAATATTTAATTACATTGGGCTAGGCTCAAGATGTAATTAGAAGGCCCAACCTAATTATACATGGTCCCTATTGTAGCCTATATATATTCTTATTCTCTTCTTGCTTGGAATTGTGTGAAAACATATTGTAGCCACCAAGGAGCAAGAAGAGAGGATAACTTGAGAAGACGGAGGCCACACTTCGCTCAAGGGAATTTGGGAATACAATAGAAGAGCGTGTAATCAACCATTAACAAGGTAATCCTCTTTTCGTAATCTTTATCGTAAAACGTAGTAACACCCTAAGTCCGTGGTTCCCAACAATTGGTATCAAGAGCCTGGTAATGGGTTCTACGTTTTATGATATAATGTCCATGTCGTAATTATATATGCGTGTATATAGTGTTTTGCTTGTATTGGTTTTGATGCAGGTTGTTAATCCACTATTATGGCCATGTATATTTTAATTATGTGTTTGGATCCCACGTGGTTTAATCGTGGTTAATTTTTGTTTTGGTTTCCACGTGGTTTAATCGTGGTTGTAATTTATACGAGGGTTGATCGTGTTAGAATAGATTTTACAAAATTAGTTTTGTATTAGATCTATTTTTTTTTATAATTGTTCCGGGTATTTTGTAATAGTTATGTGCGATCAAAAATCAATTCCGGTAGTTTTTTGTTCCGCTGTGCGATTACAAGGGGCTGCCGTTGATGTTTGGATCGAACAAAATCAAAACAAAACTCACAGAAAAGCGACAGGCGCGCGCGCTGCGGCCGCTGCGGCCGCTGCGGCAGCTGGGGCTGCTGGGGCTGTTGCGGCAGCTGGGACTGCTGGGGCTGCTGGGGCTGCTGGGGGCGTCGGGGCGCGCTTGGGGCAGATTTTTTTTTGAGAGCTGGTTTTTTTTTCAAGGGCCATAATAGTGGAAATTTATTTTAATTTTTTCCATTAAATTTTAATTATTGCTTTAATTTATTGATTATGTGTGTCATTAATTATGTGTGTAATTCTTTTAAAATTGCATGTTTAACTTAATTAGGACGACATGGACATAAAATTTATTTATTGCTTTAATTAAATGTTATATGTTGCTAAAATTATGTGTGTATTTTGAATGCATGATTAGACATAATTATAACAACATAGGGCCCCATTTAATTTTAAAATTCCTCAATTTTAATAAAAAAAATTCTAAGTGGGAGAGGGAATTAATATGAAATTAAATCTCATGGTCTCCATTATTGGTTGTAGATAATTTAACATAAAGACGAATATAAATTATATATACGTCACCCATCGTGGCATGTAATTTGTGGTGTCTAGAATGTTATAGAAATTACTAGAACAAACTTCTTAAATTAATAAATTTTGAAAGGAATAAATACGGATATTCTTTATTTCTGATTTGGGGCGATTTTGTCAAAAACGGATTCATCGAACTTGTAAGGCTGTGGGTTTTAAGCGAGACCGATGTGACTCCTCCACTACCTGGAAATCAAACCATTGATGAATATTGAATTGAAGTATTCTATTCAAGGCAAAATTACGAATATTGGAAGGTATACACGCCACCCATCGTGGCGTACCAAGTTCCATAGATTTCGAATAATTTAAGATTTGATGATGGTATACACTTAGCTATGAAAAATAATATAGTCCACCCCAACGTGGCATATTGTTTAGTAATAGGACCGAAGTAACATTTAAACAAAATTAGGTGGTATACATGTCACACATCGTGGCGTACCAGAAGCTTATGGTGTTTAGATGTTAGTGCATTAAATTTTAATAATTTAGATCTTAATAATTAATGCACCCTTATTTATGTGATGTTTTTATGCATGATTCTCAGGATAAAATGGGCTTTAATCCACTATTCACCATACTTAAGGATAACAAACTTACCGGACCTAACTATATTGAATGGAAACGAAATTTGGACATTGTGTTGACTGCTGAGGAGTACAAGTTTTGCACTTATGAACCCAAGCCTGAACAGCCTGCTACTGATGCTCCTGAAGATGAGAAAGAGTATTATAAACGGTGGATTAAGGCTGATGAGATGTCGCGATGTTACATTCTGACAGCAATGTCGGGTGTTTTGCAGCATCAGCATCAGTCTATGGCCACTGCTTCGGATATGCTCTTTAATCTCAAGGAACTTTTTGGAGATCAGAATAGGGTTGCTAGGCAAGTAGCCATGAAGGCTTTAATAAACACTCAGATGGCTGAAGGCACACTTGTAAGGGATCATGTTCTCAAGATGATGTCGCATCTGAATGAGATAGAGATCCTTGGTGCTGAACTTGACGGGGAAACCCAGATTGACATTATCCTTATGAGCTTGTCCAAGAGTTTTGAGCAGTTCCGCTTGAATTACAACATGAACAAGAGGCAGTATAGTCTCGCGGAACTGCTGACAGAACTTTAGGTAGCTGAAGGATTATTTCGGCAGAGTGTTCAAGTGAATGTGGCTGAGAAAGGTTCTTCCTCTAAGCCGAAAGATATTAAGAAGAAGAAAAAGGCTCAGACACAGAAAGCTGTGAAGGCAGTGGGAGTTCAGGTTGGTGTGAAAAAGCCTAAGGAAAAGTGCTTCAGATGCAAACAGTCAGGTCACTGGAAACAGGATTGTCCTCTTCCTAAGAAGACAAACAATACTGGTATGTCTCTTTCTCTAGTTACAGAAACATTTATAGCGGCTATATCTACGAGCACTTGGTGTGTAGATACAGGAGCCACTGATCATGTTTGTAATTCTATGCAGGGGTTCCAACTATCCAGAATGCTTAGAGATGGTGAGATATACGTGTTCATGGGAGATGCTACGAAAGTAGCAGTAGTTGCAGTAGGAGTTATTCATTTATCTTTTGGTTCTGATAGGATTTTGGTTTTGAACAATTGTCTTTATGTACCTTCTTTTAGAAGGAATTTAATTTCGGTTTCTAAACTTACTTTGGATGGTTATAATGTTTGTTTGGATCGTAATGTTTCTATTATGATGAATAAACGAATTATATGTTCTGGTACATTGCAAGACAATTTGTATATAATTAATCCTAGTTAACCTGCACTGCAACTGCAATTCAGGGAATTGAACAACACATCTTCTAACTCTACTAAAAGAAAGGAACCTTCTAGTTTGAACCAAACATATCTTTGGCACTTGAGATTAGGTCATATTAACTTGAGGAGGATTCAAAGACTGGTAGTAGACGGGCCTTTAAGCTCATTGGCAGTGGAGCCATTTCCAGTTTGTGAATCCTGCTTGGAAGGTAAAATGACTAATAGACCTTTCAAGGCAAAAGGGAATAGAGCCAAACAACTGTTAGAATTGGTTCACTCTGATTTATGTGGACCCATGAATATCCAAGCAAGAGGTGGTTATGAATATTTCGTCACTTTCATTGATGATTATTCTAGATATGGGTACATTTATTTGTTGCACCGTAAGTCTGAGTGCTTTGATAAGTTCAAAGAGTACAAAGCTAAAACGGAGAAGCGACTTAATAAAAGTATCAAGTCACTACGATCAGATCGTGGTGGCGAATACTTGCTTGGAGAATTTAGGGAATATTTATTAGAAAATGGGATAGAATCTCAGTTAACTGCACCAGGCACACCCCAGCAGAACGGTGTAGCAGAGAGAAGGAACCAGACTCTTTTAGAGAGTGTTAGATCGATGATGAGTTATTCGGATTTACCCAAGTCATTTTGGGGACATGCCTTAGAGACAGCAGCTTATCTACTGAACTTAGTACCTTTTAAGTCGGTTCCTAAAACCCCCTTAGAATTGTGGACCGGGGATAAACCGAGTCTAAGACATATTCGAATATGGGGTTATCCAGTACATGTGCTAAACAAGAACACGACTAAGTTAGAATCTCGTACAGAAGTAAGGTTGTTTGTAGGCTACCCCATGGGAATGAAAGGAAATTTATTTTATAGTCCGAAGAATTGGGATGTCATTGTTAACACCAATGCAAGATTCTTAGAGGAGGAATATATAATGAATCACAAACCCATGAGTAGTGTCGTTTTAGAGGAACTAGTGGGAGGGACAAATAATACCCATGAAGCTGTAGTACAAGTAGAACAACCACAACATAATGTACAACTTGTCACTAATACCGCACCAGTGCCTCGTCGTAGTGGGAGGGTTGTTCAACAGCCTGATAGATTCTTGTTTTTGGGTGAGTCTTCAGACTTGGTCTCTGGTGAACATGATGATGATCCGCGTACATACGAAGAGGCAGCAGTAGACAAAGATGCAGATCTTTGGCAAAAGGCGATGGAATCTGAGATAGAATCAATGTATTCTAATCAGGTCTGGGAGCTCGTGGAACCACCCAAAGGTATAAAACCTATTGGATGTAAGTGGATCTACAAGAAAAAGAGGGGATTAGATAAAAAGGTGAAAGCCTGGAAAACAAGACTTGTTGCGAAAGGATATACTCAGAAAGAAGGTATCGATTATGAGGAAACCTTTTTACCGGTAGTCATGCTTAAGTCAATCCGTATTCTTTTATCTATAGCAGCTCATCTCGATTATGAGATTTGGCAAATGGATGTCAAGACAGCTTTTCTTAATGGAAGTCTTGAAGAAACCATCTATATGCAGCAACCAAAAGGATTCATTAAGGAAGGCCAAGAGCATCTGGTATGTAAGCTTAAGAGGTCTATTTGTGGACTTAAACAAGCTTCTAGAGACTGGAATATTCGTTTTGATCAGGCAGTCCAGTCATATGGATTTGATCAAAGTCCAAGCGAATCGTGCGTGTATAAGAGAAGTGAAGGTAATGCAGTGGTTTTTCTAGTACTATATGTAGATGATATTTTACTCATTGGAAACAATGTTAAGATGTTGTCATCAGTAAAGGCATGGTTGTTCAAATAATTTGACATGAAGGACTTAGGTGAAGTGGCATACATCCTTGGGATCAAAGTTATAAGGGATCGCAAGAAAAGGATATTGGCTTTATCTCAAGAGCCCTACATTGATGAAGTATTAGCTCGTTTTAACATGCAGAACTCCAAGAAAGGTTTTCTACCTTTTAAGCATGAAGTTGCTCTATCTAAGAAGCAGTTTCCTTCGACACCTAAGGATATAGAGAGCATGAAAGCAGTTCCTTATGCTTCGACATGTGGAAGCTTAATGTATGCTATGTTATGTACGAGGCCTGACATCTGCTTTGCTGTAGGCATGGTTAGTAGATATCAGTCGAACCCAGGACAGGAACATTGGAGTGCAGTAAAAACTATACTCAAGTACCTGAGAAGGACTAAGGAGTATATGTTAATTTACAAGGCCTCAGATCTATTTCCTTTGGGATATACTGATTCAGATTTCCAATCAGATAGGGATAAGAGGAAATCAACCTCGGGATATGTTTTTACTTTGGGAGGTGGAGCCGTAATATGGAGGAGTGTAAAGCAGAAATGCATTGCAGACTCCACCATGGAGGCCGAGTACATGGCGGCCTCTGAGGCTGCCAAGGAGGCTGTATGGTTCAGGAACTTCCTTTTGGACTTAGATGTGGTACCTAATTTACCTAGGAGCTTGACGGTGTATTGTGATAACACTGGTGCTGTGGCAAATTCAAAGGAACCGTGAGACCACAAAGCAGCTAAACATATTAAACGTAAGTATCATCTCATACGAGGAATCGTAAAGCGAGGGGATATAGTTGTGGCTCATATATCATCAGAAGACAACCGGGCAGATCCTTTCACAAAGAGCTTGCCAGCCAAGGTTTTTGACAAGCATGTGGAAGCGATAGGAGTCAGATGGATGGACACATAGATTTTTATGTAATAGTGGATTAAATAAACACTGATGTACACATAGAATATTTTGAGTATAAGTGGGAGATTGTTAGTGTATACTGAAAATATTTATTTGAAGTATGTACATTTATTTCTGGCTAGTTTATTTGAGAATCATTTGAATGTTTACATGTTGTTTCATATTATATATTGTGAACAATCTAGTATCAAATGGGATACAGAATATTAGATTGTTAAATACGGTTATATAATATAATAAGGTTCACAGCACAGGTGGTGTTGGACAATCCACTGGTATGGCTGTAGTATTATTTAGATTAGTTTATATTGACTAATAAATAATGCTAGTATACTTTGTGTATATTGAACAGGATCAAATTTAGAATTGTTCCCTTAATACTGATTAAGAAGGAGAACTAAGATTCTATGTTATTATTAATGCTTAGGTTCTTAATCCGGAAATAGTAATTGACACGTGTATATTATTTACATGCTTTGATTTATATATGAAATAATTCTTTTGAATTATATCATTATATTTTGGGTGATGGAATTATATACATGGTGGATATTATTTATTGAAGGAATCCATGTCCTGATAATATTCGGGTTAATGATGTCCCCTTGAAAGCTCAAAAAGATTTAATTATGTGAAACCCTGCAGGTGGAATTTATTCTGGCATAATTAAATAAAGGTTGAGTGGATGATCAAGGATAAAAGATATTAATTAAATAAATTATCAGTAATTTATTTAATTAATGGACATATGATATTTTAAACATGGGGAATTTAATAAGCAAATAATATTGGAACCGAATTAATTAAATTACGGTATTAGGAAAGGTAGTGCAAATATTAATTCTTTAGTGGATTGAATTAATATTTAATTACATTGGGCTAGGTTCAAGATGTAATTAGAAGGCCCAACCTAATTATCCATGGTCCCTATTGTAGCCTATATATATTCTTATTCTCTTCTTGCTTGAAATTGTGTGAAAACATATTGTAGCCACCAAGGAGCAAGAAGAGAGGATAACTTGAGAAGACGGAGGCCACACTTCGCTCAAGGGAATTTGGGAATACAATAGAAGAACGTGAAATCAACCATTAACAAGGTAATCCTCTTTTCGTAATCTTTATCGTAAAACGTAGTAACACCCTAAGTCCGTGGTTCCCAACAAACACAGGCTTCAGAATTGAAGGAAACAATATTCCCTCTGTCACATAGTTGACTGATGCTCAATAGATTGTGTTTGAGACCATCAACTAATGCAACTTCATCAATGATGATGTTTTCTTTTGAAATTAAGCCATATCCCATAGTGAACCCTTTGTTGTCATCTCCAAAGGTTATGCTAGGGCCAGCTCTCTCCTTAAACTCTGTGAGCAGGGTGAAATCTCCTGTCATGTGCCTTGAACAACCACTGTCCAAGTACCATAGATTCCTTCTTTTTCCCTGCACACAACAAAATCAAATCAAGTTGATTTTGGTACCCAAGTTTCCTTGGATCCAGCCTTGTTAGTCTTTTTCCCAGACCTCATACTTCCTGCATCTTTTGACTTAGGTAACTTTGGGTCAACCTTAGTCTCTGATGTAGTTGGTTAAAGTGTAGGGTTAGTCACAGAATCATTTAGCACATTTGGTTGAATTTGATAAGGCATAGATTGTGCAAACATATTATTCCATATAGGCATGTTGTATGGCATTTGAGGCATACTGAATGCAGCAAAATAAGGATTATTAACATAAGGTATGTTTGCAAAATGTGCATGAGGATTATGTTGAGACATAACAGGCATAACATGCAGAGGTGACATAGACATGTTAGGCATGGAAGGAGTTAAAGGCATGGGAGCATTCTTAACAGACTTGCAGTTAGCAGATAGATGATTAACACTTTTACAATGCGCACAACTTTTTCTAGGAGCATACTTATCAGGTGTGTAATTGTTGTGTTTGTTAATCCCTACCTTCCCATTTCTATTAGATTTCCTTTTGGTTTCCTTTTTATCCTCAACCAACTTAAGCCTATTTTTCAACTGATCAAAAGTCATGTGTCCTATATTCACCTTACTGGCATCTTTGGATGTGCTAGCTTCTTCTTTGACAAAGTTCTTGGAAGTTGAACCAAACTTCTTATTGAGATTTTTCAAATTGTTCTTTTTAGAATCACTTGCCTGTTTTAATTGACGAGCCTTCAACGGATGCTCATTTTCTTCCTTCAATGGATAACTTTCATCATCCATTGATTCCACATCTGTTGACAATCCATCAATTAATTCTACTTCCTTTTTGTTTTTCTTCCAGGCATTCTCACAGAGTGATTCAATTCCCTGAACCTTGACAATCTGAGCACTAACATCCCTAGATGTTTTCCAGGCCTTGATTACATCTTGCTCATGTTCTAATTGTTTAGAAATGATTTCTACTTTCTTAACAGATTCTTCTAGTTCACTCTCAACAGATAAGCATTTGATTTTAATCTTTTCAAGCTCAATTACCTTACCCTCTAGCACAACATTCCTATCACTTAAAAACAAATTATTCTCTTTAATTCTTGTGTTTTCTTTAGCTAGTGATTTAAGGGAAACACGCAAATGATATAATTCATTGGACATATCATTTATAGCTTCATTACATTCAATTTTAGAAAGCTGAGAGAGGTCAGTAGTGATTACCTGGTTGCTTGATGAACTAGTTTCATTTTTATCAGAATTAGCCATCAAGGCTAGGTTGACATATTCCATATCATCATCTTCATTGGCTCCATCCGCTGCCCAGTCATCCTGAGTCAGAAAAGCTCTTTCCTTTTGTTTGAGCAAATCGAAATATTTATTTTTGTAATCCATTTGCTCAAATTTCTTCTTCTCAGAAGTTGGCTTTCTGCACTCATTTGCAAAGTGTCCACTTATGCCACAGTTATAACATTTGAATTTAGATTTGTCCACCATGTTCTTGTTTGACTTAGTGAATCTAGCATTTTTCTTGAATTTCATATTTGCAAACCTCATGGACAGAAAAGCCAGATGTTCATCAACATCATCAGAGTCATCTTGACTGGAACTATCTTCAACTTCAGCTACTTGCTCCTTTCCCTTGCTTGATTCTGATTTGCTTGTGCCAATTTTGAGACTTGGCATTGTCTTTTCTTCATTCCTGGCTTCAATCTTCTCATTGTCAGCTACAAGTGCAATTGATCCTCCTTTTCTCTTTCCCTTTTCCAACAGCTCATCTTGCTCCATCTCAAGTTCATAGGTCTTCAAAATTCCATATAATCTTTTAAGTGTGAAGTCCTTATAATCCTGAGAATTCCTTAGTGAATTAGTCATAGGCTTCCATTCCTTTGGTAGAGACCTCAGAAATTTTAAGTTGGAATCCTTGACTTGGTACATTCTGCCATACAGCTTCAATCCATTCAACAGTTTCTGAAATCTATTGAAGGTATCATTCAGTGATTCTCCTTCTTCAAAATGAAAGTATTCATACTGTTGAATGAGAAGCTGCATTTTGTTTTCTCTAACTTGTTCAGTACCTTCACAGATAAGTTGCACAGTATCCCAAATTTCCTTAACAGTTTGGCTGTTAATGACATTATCAAACATATCTTGATCTAGGCCATTAAACAGAATGTTCATGGCTTTCTTGTCCTTGTGAACCTCTTCAATATCTTCATCAGTCCATTCTGCTTTTGGCTTGGGAATAGACTGCCCAACAATAATTGTGATAGTTGCAGCTGTGGCCACCTTGTGAGGGATGTGAGGACCATTTTTAATGCAGTTGATGTAGCTTTCATCTTGAGAGAGAAGATGTAGATGCATCTTCACTTTCCAGTGATGATAATTATCTCTTTCCAGGATTGGAATCTTTACACCAATATCCTTCTTACTCATGATGTTAGTAGAATAGATCTTTAAACTCTTTGGTTCACTAGAGAACTCAGAGATATCGATAAGTCAAAATTCACTAGAGAACTCTAAGTTGTCGACAAGTCAAAGTGAAAACATGATGTTGAGAGATCTCGACAAGCCAAAGTTTCATTCGAGAACTCAGAGACCTCTATAAGTCAAATTCACTAGAGCATTAGAGATCTCGATAAGTCATTATACTTATCGAGATGTCAAGATCTCTATATGCCTAATTGGAGATCTCGAGTGAAATTTCCAAAGTACAAAATCACAGACCAGTTCAATATTCAAGATAAACAATCAACAAACAATCCAACCAGCTGGATTGACAAGTCTACAAAAAGCAACTTGAAGAATGTGCAAGATCAATGGTGAAGATTAACTGACAGAGGAAGATCAAGATAATCACAGGATATTAAAGATATGCTAAGCCAGAAATGGAAGAGTTACTTTTCTATAAATAGAAATGACAAGTGACAGTTTAGAAAAGCTAATAGCATGTCTTATTGTACACTGTGTAAACCAGCAGTTAACTGAATTATAAAATTAACACTAGTCCTTCAGTCAGTTGTAAAAATTTGGATAGAAATCTTGTAACTCTCTCAAGAAGAAGCTAAGCTCTTTAAACAAAGAGCCTAGAAATTTTGTAGCAAAATATTCTTGATTTTTAATATAAAAATTAAGTGAGTTTTGAAAAGATTGCGTTCTTGTTTATTGCATGTTTATTTATTGCATTAACACATCGTCTCTACAAGATTAAATTTACTTAGTTCAACCAAAAATATTCAAGAAAAGCTCAAAAACAGACAAACACATTCACCCCCCTTTGTGTGTTATTCATTTCCTAACATAACCTATTAGTAGAAAGACAGACAATCGGATAAAAATACTCACTTTCCCCATCCTTCTGATATGACCAACTTATCAGATCCCCTAACCATCTGGTATAACCCTTTATATTTTCTTCTAACCATACATTTATAGGAATCCTATAAGATTGCAACCAAATTGTCCTTGGCACAATTAAATATTTTTAACCAAAATTTCTTAAACCATTAAACCATCTATTGAATGTCTCCAACCCAATATCCTCCCAACTCTCCTCACTCAAATTTGCAAGTAAGAATTTGCTAGAGGTTAAACCAATCACATTAATCCCCAAAACTCCTTCTGCCCTTATTTTGCTTTGCAAGGACGTAGCCGTATCCCAGCTTTAGAATAAGAAACCTTAGTATCAAATAAGTCTTCCTCAACATCTTTGTCAATTAAAGCTTCAATGTACTCAAACATCTCCGTCCCCAAATCTTTATTTACATTCTCATTCTTCTTATTTTCCTTAAAATCCATCCCCTTATTATCATGCCTTTCTTTAACCTCATTATGTCTATCTAGAGTCTCTTGCCGATTTTCCAGACTACTATCTCCTGCAATTTGACTCCCAATACCTTGTTTTCAATTGAGACTCATTTTAATCTTCACACCCAAACGCCTCTTTTAAATAATTTCTAAAATGGATTGAATTTTAAAAACTTTTATCTTCCCTATTAATAATATAATTGACTTTTAAATGTTTGTTATCTTCCCTATTAGTTCGAATAAACAAATTCTAAATAGGATTGATTTCTAAATATTTATTAATCTTCCCAATTAATTTGGATAAACAAATTCTAAATTAGATTGACTTCTAAATAATTATTATAATCCCTATTAATTCGATTTGATATTTTATTTAATTAAAAAAGAGTAGCTCTATAAAAATAGATAAATAATTTTCAGATTAGTTTGGAACTTGTTTTTCCACACATATATATATATATATATATATTTTTTTTCATTTTAATGAAAAAATGAAGAGATAGTTTTGGGAAAATGTTTGAGGTTATCTTTAAAAAAAAGGAAAAAAAGAAGAACATTAAAAAAAGAAAGAAATTGAAGTAGGAGGAGACGGAGTAAATTGAGGTGTGGAAAGGGCATTGGTAGAAATTTGTATGAGGCATCCCAAAACAAACCCTAGTCCGAAGTTGAAACAGGAGTGGAGGCAAGCAAATAGGTAAATTTGACGACACACACTTTGCTATTGATATTTGCTATTGCTATATTGCTATAATAATAATAAACAAACAAACTATATACAATGAGCAGTAGCTGTAGCACCACATTGGGCTGCGTTTTTATGCCGCCGACATTACATCCTTTTGTTTCGCGTTTTATTTCTCCCCTCTCCTCCTCTCATTCTTTTTCTGAATCCCGTAAGCCCCTAATCTCTCCTCTCTAACTGTCTTTTACTTTCACCTCAACATCTCATTCGTATCGACTAGTTTCTGCATATTTGTTTTAACTTTGCTTTTGTGTTTTTCTTTTTAATTATACTTGTTTTATTTATAATTTCTTTATATATTCATGTTTCGATTGGTTGTTGTGATTAATTATAGTTCCTGTCAAACTAGGCAGATTTTTTTAGAGCTGCTACTGGAAGTTTTATTCCTGTAATTAGAGCCAAGACCGTTTCCACCATGGCTACAGTAACTTCCAATTTACTCCATTCTACATCCAATTCTAATGTTGTCTGTACTATGTATGTTGTTTCAGATTTAAGTTTTTCTCTTAACTTAATTTTTGTGGTTCAGGAGGAAGAATATATGGGCAGTCTTAAGCACCAATTAGCAAAATTATTTGAAACATCCCTTCGACTGACTGCCCCCCAGGTTCCCGATGTGGAACCATTGATTGCTCCCTGTAATCCCAAATTTGGTGATTACCAATGGTAACACTTTTATTTCCCCTATGTAGCCCTTTTTACTATGAGATAGTCATATGCTCATTGTATCTTATATGCAGACTTCATTATCATACATACATGTATATGTCACAAAAGCCCTGCCTGCCGCATCTATTATTTTTTTTAACCCATCCTTTAATGCAGCAACAACGCCATGAGCTTATGGACAACAATAAAGGGGATGGGTACTGAATTTAGAGGCCCTCAGCCTGTTGGACAGGTTCGACCTCAATCTCTAAACTTCTGCTTCAAGCTAAGAATTTCATTTATGTATAAACATTTAATTTATGATATTACAACTCATTTCATTGGTATTTCCCACCTCAATGTTAGGCTCTAAAAAACAATCTCCCAACATCAGAAATGGTTGAGTCATTAAGCATAGCAGGACCTGGCTTTGTCAACATTGTATTGTCGAAGCAGTGGATAGCCAAGGTACAGAGTTTTCTCTGTTATGCAGCGTGTTAAATTTTAATAATGTGATAGAATGTGATCTACATTGTACTAGTTGAATTCTTTACTGACGCACTGTGTTATATATTTGTGGCAGAGCATACAAAAGATGCTAACGGATGGCATTGAAATATGGGCACCTAAGCTTTCAGTTAAAAGGGCTGTGGTCGACTTCTCTTCGCCCAACATTGCAAAAGAAATGCATGTTGGTCACCTAAGATCTACCATAATAGGAGATACTCTGGCCCGCATGCTTGAATTTTCAAAAGTTGAAGTTTTGCGAAGAAATCATGTTGGGGACTGGGGTACACAGGTAAATTTCCTATAGATATTCTAGTTGCATTAAAATTATTATAATAGTGTCATAATTTTAGCCATTTTTTCTGATTACAAGTGATTTAAGTATTATTTTTTGATACTACTGATTTTTTCTTTTCTTTTTCTTAACAACGTACTGGTTACTTGAAACAACTTCATCATTTTCGTCATCATCATCCCACTTCCTCGTCTTTTTACCTTTCAAGTTTATATATTTGGTTAATGTTTATTTATAAACCCAATACACATCTGGCATCCTCAACACTATCGTCTTTGCATTTTTATTTTGGTCATTTATTAGACAATTAATACAAACTTAATAGCGCCGGGTACGTACAGTTCTATCAAACATGGACATGGCATATTCCATAACACTACCTTTTGTTTCGTTACTCTCTGTTATCTTATAACACCCTGTTATCGTCTGTTATGATTTGCAGTTTGGTATGTTAATTGAATTTCTATTCGAAAAGTTTCCAGACTGGGAAAATGCTAATGATCAAGCCATTGGTGATCTTGAGGTGAGTTATATTAGGGGTTTGTATTAGTGTTCTAGTGGCTCCAATTATACTTATGTTTGCACGACTAATTGACCAGGGATTCATATAATATATTTAGCATACTATTATGTTTAGTGTAATCCATGTTGTAACAGCACTAGCCATTTAAGTTTATTATTACCTAATCTATCCATAAGACTTTATATTGGTTATATAATGTCCATAATGTATCTAGTCATTTAGCTGAATGTTTCTATTTCACTTTTCATACCAGTGATTGTTTATATGTATTTAAGAGACAAACAAAGTTTTAAGAAAAATATTATTTTAACGGGTTCAGTAAATGGAATATTCAGTCTCGATCATAGTTCATACCAGTGCACAGTGTAATACATTTTTTTGGTGTTTCCGTAATTGTTCTAAAGTTGGTGTTCCTTAGTTCCTTGAAAAAAGAAAAACATTAGGAAGCTACTTATTCACGTACTATTCTGTAGTCATGCAACTAATGATGTTGGCTAACTTTTTTGACGATAATTGCAATATTTTTAAATTTTTCATTGCTTTTTCTATCTGTTACACAAGCATATTTTGTTGGTTTTTAATTGGGTTACTATTTTCACTGCATAATGTTTGAGGGTGGCGTATAAACCTTTATTCTATTATTTATATTTTCCAAATAACTTGAGTGCTAAATGCCAGTGAAGGATTCTGTAGTTTGTATTACTGTGTTAGTGTTGTTTAATGTCTTGAAAGTCTGTATTAATGTTTTAACTTGAAAATTGCTTTGTAAGGCATTCTATAAAGCTTCAAAACAGAGATTTGACAGTGATTCTGCTTTCAAGGAGAGAGCACAGCAGGCAGTAGTCAGTCTCCAGGTAGGTGATTCATAGCTATATGCATCTTTTCACTTTGTGTTATGATGTATTTTCTCATATATATATAAAATACCTTACCCTGATTATTTTTCATTTGGATGACTGCAAATATGTTCAAACCTTTTCCTCATTTTGTATGTTTCCTAAATAAAGGGTGGTGAGAAGAAGTACAGAAAGGCATGGGAGCAAATCTGTGAGATTAGCCGGAAGGGTTACGAGAAAGTTTATAAAAGACTTGGAGTTCATTTAGAGGAAAAGGTATGTATCCTTGACCTTATCTTTTGCATTAATCTACTATTTTAGCATGTTGGATACATGAATAATTATTTTGTCACAGTTTACCAAGTCTAGTCAATATAATTCCATTTATTTAAACCTTAATATTGATGATATTTTCCTGGTCCTCAATAAAGAAAAAATTAAATTGATTTATAATTAAAAAAAATTGTCTTGCTCCCTCCAGTCCCATTATAGTTCCTTTTGGGGTGCGTGATGACTGATAAAGTTCCACCTGCCAACAAAACATTAATGTTTCCATTGTTCTTTTTTTTGGAAAGAAAAAAGAAATCAGATCTAGTTGAGTTTGATAATCTAACTTACGTGTGATTTTGAGTAATAAATTTATATATTTTTTTGAAATTTAGCAGTGGCCTGTTTGTTATTGATATAGGCTTTTTTTAGGCATGCTTTTTTTCTTGGAATGTATTTTTGGAATTGCAGATACTTCATCATTTTTTTAATTACTTCAATTGTTTAGCACTTTCTAATCATTTATATAATTCATACATTACTTACTCTTTTAGCTACTATTTAATATACTGTATTAGTATATATTATTATTGTAGTTATTCTATTGTGCAATGATTATATCTTAAATATAAGTATTCCTTTTCAACTTATATCATTAAAGTATTTGGCCCATTGACGCAACACAATGACAAGAATAAGATTATAATAACAAGATAATGATAAACACAACAAGAACAGTGATTATAAACCTCGGGAGATTGAATCGCAGGACAATCTCTACCCAAGCTATCCCCAGATTGATACATTATCAATATTTAAAGAAGAAGTTATATATATAATCAAAGTCTGCCTTCATAAGAAGCTGATACAGGGGGATATATAGGCTGTTTACAAACCCAAATAGCTGGGTAAAATAATAGTGCAGCTCCCAACTACTTATTAAAGGTTCTAGTTGTAGCTACTAAGAACTAGATAATACAAAGTCAAGTACACAATTGAAATAACACTACTGATAATAACTTTCCCAACTGTTAAGTCAAGATTAAACTCAAACAGGATACACATTACTACTCATCCCTATCAACTCTCCCCGACTAGGAAAAGTTTGGCTCTGTCGAACTGAACTGTGTGTAATGCTCAAAAAGATCAGGAGCAAGACGCTGAAACTCTGTAGCACTAATCCATGTACGCTCATCTTCTGACCTGTTACTCCAGTGAACTAAGTACTGTCGAAAACCACCACACCGTGTTGGCATAAATCTCTCATCTAGAACATCAACAGGAACATCTACTGTTGGCTGTGCCGAAACATAAGGAGGTGTAGGTGGTACAAGTAGTGGAGGATTAGGTATAGGCTGATTGGGGCTAGAAGGCATAGGAACACTAACAGGTGAAGAAGGTGAAGAAATATCAGAGGTTCCATGAAAAGGAGTAAGATCTTCCACATTAAATACAGGGCCAATAGTCATATCAGTCGGAAGATCTAACTCATAAGCATTAGTACCAACCCTCTTTCGAATTCGAAATGGACCCATCCTCTTAGCATGCACTTTCTTCCAAGCAGCGGGAGGTAGCCTCTCAGTGCGGTGTCGTAGCATAACATGATCACCTTCATTATACTCTCGAAACCTGCGATGAACATCTGCAGCAGACTTATAATTTTCATTGCTTAAATTAATTTTCTGTCGTATCTCAGCATGCAACTTATGAATGTGATGTGCAAACGACTCTGTAGACTCGCTAGACCTATATGCAGGGGGAGGGGAACCAAATCTATAGGTTTCCTTGGCTGACGACCAATGTAAGCCTGAAAAGGACCGACTCCTGTAGACCTATTAACAGAGCTATTATACGCAAACTCGGCCGTAGGTAAAACCCTATCCCATGAAGACACATGTTCACTTACAAGACACCTAATTAAATCACCTAGACTCCTATTAACGACCTCGGTCTGTCCATCGGTCTGGGGATGATAGGCTGTAGAGAACTTAAGACTAGTACCGAGTAATATTCATAGAGTCCTCCAGAAATAACTCACAAACTTAACATCTCTGTCAGATACTATACTCAAGGGAACACCATGTATCCTCACTATCTCACTAAAGAAGATGGAGGCAATATGAGCAGCATTGTCAGTCTTGCTGCACGGAACAAAATGAGCCATCTTAGTGAAACGATCAACTACAAGAAAGACCGAATCATGACTCGTACGAGTCCTAGGCAATCCTAACACAAAGTCCATGCTAACATCTTCCCAAGGAACATGGGGAACTGGAAGAGGAGTGTATAAACCCGTATTTTTTTTCCTACCCTTGGCTGTTTGGCAAGTACGACACTCTGCGACTATACGAGCAACATCCCTCTTCAAACTAGGCAAAAAAAAACCTATCCTCAACAAATACAATGGTCTTATCTCGACCAAAGTGACCCGCTAAGCCTCCCGCATGTAACTCTCTCACGAGATACTCTCTCAAAGACGTATTAGGGATACACAAATGGATCCCGCGAAATAAGTATCCATCGTCAATACAATAATCCCTGGAAGGTGGTGAACTAGGATCCTGTAAGCTAGCATAAATCTGTCCAAAGTCGTGACACGAAGGATAGTCCTGAATCATATGTGTGAACCCTATGACCTCGACACTCATAGTGTTAAGAATAAGGGTCACTCTACTAAGTGCGTCAACAACTTTGTTCTCGGTACCTTTGCAATGTCTGAGTACAAAGGTGTACTCCTGAACAAACTCAAACCACTTGGCGTGTATATGATTTAACTTTTTCTGGGAGTTGATATATTGAAGCGCCTGGTGATCAGAATAAAGAACAAACTCCTTGGGCAATTGATAATGCCGCCAATACCTAAGCGCTTGAACTACAACATAAAACTCCCTATCATAGGTGGTATACTTCTTCTTGGCCTCGTTAAGCTTTTCACTGAAAAAAGCTATAGGGTGGCCACCTTGACTTAACACCCCACCTATTCCCACTCCCGAAGCATCACATGTGACCTCAAACACCTTACCAAAATCTGGTAAAACGAGAACTGGAGCATGGATCAACCTCTCCTTAATCTCAGCAAAGGCTTTCACAGCCGATTTAGATCACAAACTCCCCTTTCTTCATACTATCAGTGATGGGAGCCATGATGGTACTGAAACCCCTAATGAACCGCCTATAGAATGTAGCTAATCCATGAAAACTACGAACCTCATGGATAGTCAAAGGTTCGGGCCATTCTCGAATAGCCTTTACCTTTTCTGGGTCTGCAGAGACTCCATCCTTGGAGACCACAAATCCGAGGAATATCACTGAATGCTGCACAAAAGAGCACTTTTTCAGGTTCACATATAATTTTTCATGTAAGAGAAGTGCTAGAACCTGACGCAAGTGTGACAAGTGCTCCTCACGCGTAGGACTATAGATAAGGATATCATCAAACTATAGATAAGGATATCATCAAAATACACAACAACAAATTTACCGATAACTGGACGAAGCACCTGGTTCATGACTCTCATGAATGTGTTGGGCGCATTGGATAGCCCAAAAGGTAGAACTAACCATTCGTAAAGCCCATCGGCTGTCTTAAAGGCAGTCTTCCATTCATCTCCTTCTCTAACACGAATCTGATGATATCCACTCCGTAAGTCGATCTTAGTAAAATACTGAGCTCCAACAATCATGTCTAACATGTCATCAAGTCTAGGAATGGGAAACCTATACTTGACAGTGATCTTATTGATAGCTCGACTGTCGCAACACATCCTCAGACTACCATCGGCCTTAGGTGTGAACAAGGCCGGTACTGCACAAGGGCTAAGACTCTCTCGCACAAATCCTTTCCTAAGCAATTCATCTACTTGTCGCCTCATCTCTATTTGCTCAGAAGGATTCATCCTATAGTGTGGTAGGTTAGGTAAAGAGGATCCGGGGATAAAGTCTATAGCATGCTGGATATCTCTGAGAGGTGGCAATCCCTCAGGCAGCTCACTGGGCATGATATTAACAAATTCGTCAAGAATTTGTTGAACATCACTAGGAATCTCAATACTACTCATCTCATGAATGTCTTTCACCTCTCTAGCAACTAGCATGTACACAACCTTTGACTCTAAAGCACATGTCTCGAATTCCTTCCTCTTCAAAATATGGAGAGATTTAATCGGTTGTGTAGGAACACTATTTGCCTTTGCGTCGCTCTTAACAGTCTCACGTGGTCTACTAGGAAGCAATGTGATCTTCTTCCCATTGTGTGTAAACACATATGTGTTATGTCTACCATAGTGAGTCACACTACGGTCATACAACCAAGGTCGTCCTAAAAGAATATGAGAAACATCCATGGGGAGGACATCGCACCATATACTTTCCTCGTAGCCCTCGAGAAGGCTCGGAACAAGACACCTGTGTGTCACAGGAATAGATGTCTTGTTGACCCAGGCTACACTATAAGGATGAGGATGTGGCTCTACTTTTAACTTTGATCGCGCAACTGCAGATTGTGCAACCACATTTAAACAACTCCCCCCATCGATAATGACCTTTGACGTTACTCCGTCAACTCTAGTAAATGTGTGAAATATGGAAGTCCTCTTCCAATCATCCTCTTTCGAGTTGGTAAACAGGCATCGCATAACACCTACATGTCTTTCTGTCTCCTCTAGATCTCGCAAAGAGTCCTCATCATCGGTGTTATGGGCTCTCTGTAGGTCACCCTCGAACAACTCATCATCCTCTACATAGTTCTCAAGAAGATTTAATCTTTTCTTTGGACACTCGAAAGACTTATGTCCAGGCTCGTGACACGTAAAACATGTCTCTGTGTTTCTAAATCGAGAGGATGACCCTGGAGTCTGAGCTCTCGTAGGGTCTCTAGTAGGAACGCTCGTACTACTACCAACTCCCTGAGATGTGGGGATAGTCCGACTCTGTGGTAAAGCTCGACTCATAGGCTGCCTCGAATAGGATAGCCCTCTCTGTTGGAAGAACTCCTTGACTCGATACTCATGCTCTAATGCGACCTGGAAAACGTCATCGATAGTGTTGATTTGAGTATTCATCATTTGTCGTTTGAGCTCGGGTCGTAACCCATTTTTGAATTTAATAATGCTCATACGAGTACTCTCTTTAAGCTCGCACCTTTGAATCAACTCCCTATACTTGCCGATATACTCGGCAACAGACAAACTACCCTGAGTTAGGTTATCAAACTGCTCCATTAACCTATCTCTATGCCCTAGAGGTAGATAATACTGAGTTAAGCGCATCTTCATCTCAGCCCAATGCCTAACCGGAGGTTGTCCTGTACGCTCTAGGTCTCTCTCAATACTACCCCAAAAGATGTTAGCTTGCTTTACAAGCTTCATCTTGGCGAATCTTACCATACGCTCGTCACTCATCATATGCCAATCAAAGAATTTATCCATACTGGATAACCAATCAGAGAAAACATCGGGATCAAATCTCCCATCAAACTCTGGGGCATCTATCTTAATTTTGAGCACATCATCTCTTCCCTCATACCTATCATGATTCCTATAATTACGGTATCCCTGATCTCGACGCTCATTATAATCATAATGATCGTCATAGTCAGGTGGGTCATTCCTATAATTGTCATGATGTCTAGGGGGTTCCCTTCTACCTCCCGTACGTCCTCCCATATGTCTAGGAATCATTGCATCAACATTCTGACGTCGAGGTGGAACTATATCCTCGTTATCGACATCCTCTATATGTGGTTCATCATTTTTCCTAGCATTGTTTGCAATCTCTAAGGCCTCAACTCGATTATTTAAACTATCAAATTTATCGTTCATAGACGTAGTGAGGGCTTGGATACTTTGCAATAAATGAGTCAAAGTCGGCTCAGGAGGGTCAGGAGGTGGGTCTCGTGAGGTGCTATCAGTTCCGCTACGAGTTATCAGTTCCGCTACGAGTGATGACCATGATATGAATAAGTGCACATCTGAGATTCGATAGACATATAACGTAAACAACTATATTATAGTCGACTACTAATGCTATCACTAGTTCTCAAAATATAATAAAGAAGACATGTATATGCAACTAACATAGAATATTGTGCAAACTAAACAAATAAAGTCATGCAAACGTAAAAGAAGGCTAAATACCAAACTATGAATTAAAATTCCTAAAACATGAATATTAAGTCCTAGAATTAAAATGTAAATCTTTTTTTTAAAAAAAAAAAAAATCAACCAAACTGATATTAGATGCAGTGGGGGGTATTTAGATAAAACTCATAATATGAACATGGTTAAATTAGCAGGGACAGGAAAAAAAAAACAAAGTGGATTGCTGGATTTTGAGAAAGAAAATGGTTGATAGTGATGTCAAGAACATGAAGGTCAAACAGATATGATTAAGAATATTAGAATATCCAAACAGGGTATAGGTTACCTCCCTTGTTTCGTAACAGCACAACGGAGAATGTGTCGTGTAGATGTCCAGTGAAATGAACAGCCATAGTGCAATAAAGTTCTGTTGCAGGACGATAGTGACGACTATGATTATCTCTTCTCAGATTTGTTATATCCTCGCAGCCTCTCTCTTTCTATTTCTTTCTTGATTTCCTTTCCCAGACCTATTCTCTTTTCTGCTTTGGTGAGTAATCGTTGGTGTTGTGAGAAATGAAACTGAATGCTTAAAGGATTTATAAAAATAAGAAAGTGGCAGCTTTGTAGGTTTCTGGGCAGCAAATTGAAGTGGTGGAATCTGGTGGTGCCATGGGGTGATACAAGGGTGTTATGTGCCTGATTTTCAGTAAAGAGGAACGGTATTTAGCCACTGAAATCAGGTTTTGGATAGGAATCAGGGTGAATATAACAGCTGATGAACAAGGTGAATATAACAGCGGATGAATAGTAACAGTAGGATGGACTTTAACAATGATAAAAACCAGAATTTTTAGCTCTGATGCCAATTTGACGCAGCACAATGACAAGAATAAGATTATAATAACAAGATAATGATAAACACAACAAGAACAGTGATTATAAACCTCGGGAGATTGAACCGCAGGACAATCTCTACCCCAAGCTATCCCCAAATTGATACATTATCAATATTCAGAGAAGAAGTTATATATATAATCAAAGTCTGCCTTCATAAGAAGCTGATACAGGGGGATATATAGGCTGTTTACAAACCCAAACAGCTGGGTAAAATAATAGTGCAGCTCCCAACTACTTATTAAAGGTTCTAGTTGTAGCTACTAAGAACTAGATAATACAAAGTCAAGTACACAATTGAAATAACACTACTGATAATAACTTTCCCAACTGTTAAGTCAAGATTAAACTCAAACAGGATACACATTACTACTGATCCCTATCACCCATGCTCTGCATCATATGCTTGTAAGTTGTTGATGTTCCTGTTAAATTGTTTGAACATAATTATGTGTTTAATTTTGGATATGACGTATACAGGTAGTGCTTTTATAGTAGTTGCAAGTTTCATCCACACAAGCATCAGATTGTTTAGCATTCATTATTTAGCCGCGTTCCAGGTATAAATTTATCTGTGTTTCTTTTCATTACAGGGAGAAAGTTTTTATAATCCTTTTATTCCAATGGTCTTGGAGTTACTAAATGAGAAGGGACTTGTGGAAGAAAGTGAAGGAGCTCGTGTGATCTTCATTGAAGGGAAAAATATACCTCTTATCGTTGTCAAGAGAGATGGTGGATTCAATTATGCTTCAACTGATCTAACAGCTCTATGGTTAGTTATTTATATTATAGCTTTCCAGTATTGATATTATAGTTGTATGATATAGAATATGCCTTTTCTGATAGAGTAGTAAAATTTTCAACTAAGCACCATAGCTGGGATATTGTTGTTGAAACCGCCTACTTTTATTTCATAAAAGAATCCTATTCACTGGATTGTTTCGATATGTAGTCTCTGTCCTTTGGCACAATATTCAAATTCATATATGATTTAACCCAAATTCTTAGTAGGCAGGATAGTTTATACCACTATATCTCATACGTGTCACATCATAGTCACAGATGTTCTGATCAACAAATATCATCCAAAAAGAAAATATACTTGTGATGAACTCTTGAATCTCAAATTTAGATAAAATATGGGTTCTTGAGCCCAATATCCTAGGAGCAGTTTTTGGCATATCTGAGCTTTCCCTTTAAAGGTTAGTGAATCGTTTCCCCTTCAACCTCGAGCTTCTGAAAACTCTGCAAGACTTGGGGAATATCATCTCACAGTCAAGTCTATAATCACAGTAGAGATTTCTGATCGAGTATGAGAATGCATGCCAGTTATACATTCTGCGCAAAATTGATGTGTTTGATTTGGAAAAATTGTGAACAAAAGCAGCAGGCTTGAACTTTCAAGTTGACAGAAAGATAGATATGACTTTTGCAAATTGAGGATGAGTGAATTAACAGAAGGAATAATCAGGTCACAGGTAATAGCATATTAGTTGTTAGCTGAAATGTATCAGGCATTATACCATAGTTGTAAAGACGTAAAGATGAGGAAAGACGACCCTGGACCGCCTAACCACCTAGACGGTTAGGCGCCCGCCTAGGCCCTAGACGGTCATTAGGCGGTTTATACATTTCACTTTATAAATTGGGTATATTTAATATATATATACATTTATATGTTATAATAATATAGATTTAGCCATTACATACACTACCAAAGAGTAAATATTATAAATACATATCAAAGTACATACATAAATGTTATACCTGATGATATATGATATATGGTATATGTTTGTAGTTTGTGCATACATAATACATATACATATGTGTGTATATATATGTATGTATTTATCAGATAAGAAGAAAAATAAGAATATTACTTAATAGACCGCTGCCAGGAGATGCTCGTCTGTGTGTTGCTCGTTAATTAGGGTTGAGTGTGATGCAAGTTAGTAGTGGTCATAACTTGAATATCGGCTGGCCCATATAAAAGGATAATGGGTTGGACTTGGTCAAAGATAGACTGGGCTGGCCCATGCTAAAATAAGACGGACTTAGGCGGATTTGGATGGATTTAGACGTCGTCTAGCTGCCTAGGCGCCCCTATGTGTCGTCTACCCACTGAAAATGAAGACGGGTCGGACGCCTACCCATTTGTTACCGCCTAGTCGCCTAGGCGACGTCTTAAGTCTTAACAACTATGCGTTCTACCTTGTTGATATCCATCTAGGTGATTGCTAGTGAATGCAACTAAATGCAGGGAAATCGAAAATGAGTAAATTAACAGAGGAAGTAGATTACCGGTAATAGCATATTAATTGTTATCTGAAATTGTTCAGGCATTCTAGCTTGTTGAATCCCCATCTAGGCGATTGATGGTGAATGCATCGAAATGCAAGAAAAGACTTTGGTTTTTAAGAAGCTTATTTTGTCTTCCTACTAGAGAGATTTCAGTAAAGACTTGGAAATTAAAAAAAAAATTTGTAAACTGTTATGAAATAAATTGGGAGACTTTACTGAATGACAAGTGGCTTCCAGCATGTCCCAAATAGTTAGATCTCATCATTCTTCTTATCTCTTGGATCACATCCCTTTTTTATACCAGTTGAACATCTATCAAAGATTTTGTACAATTTAACAGTACAGTATACTGCTTATGTTATCTTTCTGTATTCGGTGGACAAGTTGGAAAATTGCTCCTATTGCAGTGGATAAGAAGTGATTTAGATCTAATTTTGTGCACTGTGGCTTGACTTCTTACACAACTTAATATGTGAAGGTACCGTCTTAATGAAGAAAAAGCTGAGTGGATAATATATGTTACAGACGTTGGCCAGCGCGAGCACTTTGAAATGGTGTTCACAGTAAGTATCAAAAATCACATATACTGGTCATAATAGAAAAGTAGAATCTTATTTTAAGATATTGTATTGAATTTGTAGGCAATCACATACTAACACTTTTTATTGCAGGCAGCTAAGCGTGTAGGTTGGCTTCCAGCAGAAGGTAACAAGTACCCTAAAACAAATCATGTAGGCTTTGGTCTTGTTCTTGGAGAAGATGGAAAGCGATTTCGAACTCGAAGTACTGAGGTGGTCAGATTAGTTGATTTGCTTGATGAAGCCAAGAGTCGCTGTAGGGATGCTCTTATTGAACGAGGTATTATAATGTTGGTTAGACATATAATAGTCTTTTTATGTTTTCCTCTCTTAATTTTTGATAATTTGTTTTGTTGTACATTATAAATTGGATACCTCATTTAGTGTGGGTCAAATTTCGGACAAGGGGGAAATTATCATCTCACTTTTTTATTTTTGGTATGTTTATAGTAACTATATTAATTACCAACCGGAATTCTCTGGAATCTGGATTATAAATATGCAAGTAGATTAGGATTGGTTTAGTAAGTAATTACATATATAAGGACAATGTGAATTGTCAGGAAACAGATCATAATTATAATCACAACAAATATCATAATTATTATTATAATTGAAAAAAATGAAGTAAATTCTGGATGATCAACTAAAATCAGATCTAGAAGGAAGAGACAGAGGAACAGATCCATTAGTGGTGATAGTATTTATGTTATTTCTACTAAGTTGTTCTATCTCTTTAGTTAGGAACACATATTGAATCTCCACTATTGTTGTTCTTTTAGTGGTGATAATCTTGATGAAGAAGAAAATCGGGTCCTGTTAGAGAATTATCATGCTCTAGTCTCAACTGAACTGAAGTTGGTTGTTCTATCTCTTTTTTATTTTGAACCCATGTTGTACATCCAGCAGTGTTGATTAAATCAACTTCAATGTGACATGTGTTTTTAAACTTTATTGTTGTTTATATTTATAAATTTAATCATGTTTTAGCATCTTTGCTTTATTGCTTATAAACAAGTTTTTTTGATAATTTTATAAACTTTAAGTTAATAGGTAACTTTAAGTTTATTAGTGTTTTGTATCCGTGTGCTTCGTTCAATGAAGTGTGCACTTATGCTGCTGGGATGCCTTTGTGCGGGGGTGCCAGTTCAATGTTAAACAACTACTTTGAGACAACATTTTTTGTATTTACCAACATCAGAGTTCTATCAATCTTGTTTCTATTTTTAATTATTATCTTAATATAGGGAGAGAAAGTGAGTGGACCGAGGAGGAACTTGAGCAAACTGCTGAAGCTGTTGGATATGGTGCCGTCAAGTAAGCTACTTTTACTTTTAATTTATTAAAAAAAAAGTAAGCTACTTTTAATGTAACATTTTAAGTAGCTTTTGATGTGTTAGCTTCCTCCTAACTGAATACAATTGTGAAGCTCCTGTTTAGCTGCCTACTCATTTTTTTAACTCCATATCTGGCTCTTACTAACTATATTCTACTTGAAGCCAATCCAAACAGTTTATACTACTTAGGACTTGAGAGCATCATTTGTCTATGTTAATTGCTGATTATGCATACTTGAAACTATGATAGTAAGATTCCCTTGTCATACTGCATGTTGTCGATATAATATAAATAATATCGCTGGAAGGATCTAAAAGTTAGCTCTAAGCCGGTTTGTAGATCACATGTTAGGAACATTGTAATTTGGATTTAAAAAAATGGAAGCTGTTATCTGGATTATAGGCAGTTCGTGTTTTTCCTTAAATAAGTCACCGAAGAAGGGATCTAGTAAATTATAAATTATATGTTTCAATAACTGCTATGTATTACAGGTATGCTGATCTGAAGAACAATAGATTGACCAACTACACATTCAACTTTGATCAGATGCTAAGTGATAAGGTGTGTTGTTGAATACCTGCTTCTAGAATGTGTATGGTAGGATATTAGTGTTTCCATTTATTACATATTTTTGCTTCCTTGGCGTTAATATTGGCAATCAAGCAGCGTCCTATGTGTGCTGTGGCAAAGATGCTCCCTAGTGCCAGAAGTGGTCTAGAGTTGAAACATCTTTATGATACATATTTTGGTAGTCGGTCGGCGTGGTGCTCATTTTTTGGTACTTAAATTTTAGTACTTGGGCATACTTATGATACATATTTATACACTTGGGACTACTTATTTTACTTATCTATATCGATGCCAATATAAAACATCTTTATGATCAACTTATTCTAGCGAGTCTAGTTATATTGCCGACCTATTCAAATTAAGACATTCATAACTATTCTAATTTCAACATATCTCTAGAACTTTTTTTTCAAAAGAAGTTATTCTATTATAACACATCTATAGGGCCTACTTATTTTTGAGGGCCTAAATATTAAAAATCTATTTGAATGGGCCCAAGTATTATTCTACTCAAAACACATATAAATATTATAATTTAAACATATATCTAGGAATTACTTATTTAAAAAATCGATGAATATAGTAACTAAAAAAATCTATTATAATTGAAATACCTGTTACATAACAAATACGAATAAAATGTGCAAATAAATCTAAAATTACCTGTGCGATTATTGAATTTAAAAGTATAAAAATTTAGTGTTTGATTTCAATAAATAATATTATAAAATTAATATTTATATCATTAGAATTAGAAATTTTAAGGATTGAAAAATTTCATAAATGATTGTAAATTTAAGTATCGAAAAAGATACGTGCATTGCACCCGCTATGAGCTATTACTCTATAATAAATCATCAAAAAAGCAAAAATATAATAAAATCGATTCTTTACAAGTGACATGGTGCATGAAAATGTGACTTTTGTTTACCTATTTCAGTTGTCCTGCTGCTGCGCTTTGTTTGTATGGCCTACAAGTAGTTACCAAACTTTTAATACTCTTAACTGATTCACTTTCTACCACTTATTTATCTCTGTGAGCAGGGAAATACTGCTGTATATTTGCTTTATGCACACGCTCGAATCTGTTCCATCATCAGGAAATCTGGTAAAGACATTGAGGAGTTAAAGACGGTAAGATCATTTGAAACTTGAATCCTCTAATGAATTTTTAATGTAACATAGAGGAGTTTTGTTTGTGTAAGCTTGTCTTTTTGAAAATTTAGTCTACTTGGATGAAAAAAGCACGGCGTCATGTCGCTGTAATATCTGGACCAGATCTGTCTTACCGTTTAGTTTTGACCTATGACATGACAGTGTCAGAACTTATTTTGGCACAACACAGAATGTTATGAAAATCTAATGAAGAGATTTGTTGAGAGACATGGAGCTACTCGTTTTAAGGCCAACAGAATCAATACTGCAGAGCACTACTGCCTCAATCTCTGGGGCCACATATCTACAGAAGATAAAACTTTTTAACTAATGTGTACACCCAAACTCCTGAATCTTACACAATCTGCGAAGATTCCTTTTTAATGCGTGCTTCGTAAAAATGCATTAACTGTTAGGATATTTAGTATATAATCCTGGCTGCATTTAGCTAGGTATAGCTTGATAGGTAATTTTTAGTGTGTTTGGTTCCATCATGGGTAATAGGCTTTGGCCCTGGGGTAGAAGTAGAAGACATTTTTTCCTTTTCAGGGTGAGGCATAGATACCAAGATGTATATATTTTTCTATGCACTGATATTTTCTACGTCGATACCGCTCCTCGTGGAGTAGATCCCGCATCCAACCTAGTCTTTGACCAGGGAACGGGATGATTCCCACTACCGCTGGCAGGTCAGCTAGGCCGGGGTGAGCATAGAATGAAAGGGACGGCCCTATAGGCTTTGGCCTTGGGGTAGTAGTAGACATTTTTCCCTTTTCAAAGTGTGGCATAGATACTAAGATGTATATATTTTTCTATGCACCGTTAATGTCGAAATATAATGAAGAAATAAGTTATAAATTCATAAAGTAATTGTATTCTTCCATTCTGGCCTAGTTTGCATCTCTATCTTATGTAATAATGAACTTAGTATCTAAAATGGCACTTCCAAACAATATAATAGTTTAATGTCAATTTGTATATAATCAGTGTATTACTTGCACAGTAAATAATATGTATGTTTACGGCAGGTTGGTAAAATTGAGTTGAATCAAGATGCTGAGCGAGTTCTGGGACTTCACTTACTCCAGTTTGCAGAGGTGAGGCAGAAACCTGTGTGTAATTCGTACGCTCCACTTATAGATTCTGTGTGATGCTTTTTAGTTAATTCTGTTGGGTATACTTTTCCCCCTTATTTCAGATTGTTGAAGAGGCTTGCACCAATCTCCTACCCAATGTGTTGTGCGAATACTTATATGGAATATCCGAGGATTTTAGTGGCTTCTATTCTACTTGTCAGGTATTTGCTCAAGCTTCTAGTCACCTACATACTACAAAATTTGCTCAGTGTGATCCAAGTATATGTCATATAATCCCTGTAAATAGTCCTATCATCAAGAATGACTTGAAAACTTGGAACAGGTTATTTAGATATGGTAAAATGATTTTTTTTTAAGTCAGCTTTTGTTTTCTAATTTGTTTGAATTGGAGTATAATAATTTTTTAGATGCTATCTTTATTTTCTTTTATTGTTCTCTTGAATTCTGGCAGGTGGTTGGATCAGCAGAGGAAACTAGTAGGCTCTTGTTGTGTGAAGCCACAGCTGTTGTCATGCGGAAATGCTTCCATTTACTAGGAATTACACCTGTCTACAAAATTTAAGATCTTGATTTGTTCGAGTATGTGCTTAGCAAGTATTTTGTTGTATTTTTCTAAATGAAAGTAGTTGACAGTGAAGAATCATATTGCGCTTGTATTGATATGCCACTATCTTTTGCAGGCAAGTTAGCTATCAGATGGTGTCCTGTTACACTGAACCCTGGGGAACTTGATCATAAAAGTACACATGTTTGATAATCGAATATCTTTAGCAAGCATTTCCAGAGTCAGGAACTTGGATAAATGCCTCCAAGCATATTTTTTACAAGCATTTCCAGAGTCAGAATCTTGGATCTATGCTATTAAGCATATTTTAGTTATACTCATATCGGGGAAGCTATCATCCAAGGGGGCTAGTAGTTCTATAAGTTAAACTTGAGGCCTTTATATTGCTGGTGACGAGCATGCCCCAGTCCTTTGAATCCAAAGCGTACCATATATATATAGGGGCTACTCCAATACAAACCAATTTAGAATAAAAACTAGAAATCAAATAATTTTTTTTTTAAAATTAATTCGAAATATAACACATATGGTATGCAAATCGATTGTTGAGAGATGTAGAAAAATACAGTGAAATCGGATTTAAAAAAAAAATTACGGTTTGACAGGAAATATCAAATTAAAAATGGAGGGGAAAAGCTGAAATTAGGTGTGGGAGGGTGCAGGGTAGTTGGGTGGTGTGATTTAGGGAGGACCATTAGATTGAGTAGATATAATGGCTTAGATTAGTTCTAAGTTTTTATTTTAATTTTAGGTTGTATTTAATCATTCCCATATATATATATATATATATATATATACATACGTACGGGGCTACTAGAAACCAATGTAGAATATAAATTAGAAATTAATTTTTTTTTTAAAAAACTAATTTCAAATATAACACATATGGTATGCAAATCGATCGTTGAGAGGTGTAAAAAAATATAGTGAAATCGGATTTTAAAAAAATTTACGGTTTGACGGGAAAAATCAAATTAAAAACGGAGGGTAAAAGCTGAAATTGGATGTTGGAGGGTGCATATTAGTTGGGTGGGGTGATTTAGGGGATCATTACATTAGGTAGATCTAATGGCTTAGATTGGTTCCTAGTTTCTATTTTAATTTTAGTTTGTATTTAATCATTCCTCTATATATATATTTTTTTTTACAATTTTTGAAAAAATATTATGCAACTAAAATACTTAATATTATGTGCAGAAAAAGTCAAATGTTACATAGATTAAAGTGGAGTACCTTTAAAAAAAATTGCTGCTGAATAAATCAGTATTGACATTGGCACCATTAATTTCATTGAGTTGACAATGTTTGGAACTCTTTTTAAACCAATTACCATGACTTTATATTATATAAGAACTTAATACAACAATAACTAATGATAAAGTATAGATAATTTTTATATTTTTTTAGAATTTATGTCATTATATGATTTTATAAACGAATTATAGATTTAATTACATATCAAATTAGATATTAATTATTTTGAATAATCGAAAATCGTCCGACTTTAATGGTTTTTATGTTTTCACCCCCAGAAGTTTCGAGAAAACTCATTCCTATCATAATTTGATTATTTCGAGCATTTTTCGTATTTTGACTTTTTCAATCCGGAGTACGGTTTTACCCATACGATTTCCGGTACAAATTTTACGATATTATTTTCGTTTCGGTAAACCGATAAACCAGATATTTTTTATATACGGGATATTTAGATTAAAATCTTATCTTATCTTTTCGTAGTAAGTGCAATCCTATCTTATCTTTTCGTAGTACGTGCATTCCTATCTTATCTTTTCATCGTACGTGCAATCCTATCTTATCTTTCCGTAACTATAAATAGCCTTACGATACCTTGTTCAGATAATCATAAACAAATAGTAAAATCTTATAATTACCCAGAGAAAATACGTATATACGTATTGTTCTTCATAATCAAACGAGAATTTGAAGGCGTTATAGACTTCCGATTTTAGAGTGCAAGTAGTCAAATCGAAACTCGTAACAAGTAGAATCAAGTTTTAGCAACCATATCACTGTAGATTTAAGTGGACGAAAGATCGATAGTAAAATCAATTCTAAGTTCGGGATTCATAGAGAATAAATTACGCGGTGCACGGTAAGTATAAACTGTACTATTTCAATGTTGATGTTTTGATCTTTAAATGATGATTGATTTGATTTGACTGATGATTCACTGATGAAAAATGAGTATTCTTGCACTGATACTAGATGAACTGATGATGCTTCTTCCTTTTTGGAAGTAAGCTAAACCAATTTTTAGCTAGCTAGGATCCCAACTTGATGAATTGATGAATTGATGAACCTATCATGCTTGAATACTCCGGTTTAATATTGTGAGAATTATTTGGACGAACTCTTGATGATTGCGATGAAACTCTGATTATCCTATTTATTTGATGATTTGAAGAACTCTGATTTTCTCGGATAAACCTCAGTTGAATTAATACGATATATGCTTACTGAGTTTTATAAGCTCATTCTTTTATATGACTAACATTTACAGGAAGCAATTTTGGAGTAGGAAGTTCGGGAAGGGAGAATAATGTGATAAATTAAGGTTTTAGAGAGCGTCAAGAGGCGTCTAACATCGTGACGAAAAATATTGGAGTAGACGTATGGTTGTACTATGTTAGGGTCACATGAGGTATCGAACCTTTTATGGTAAATTCGAGAATGTTATATGAATTTTATGGTATTAAATAAGTTTTAGATTTTGTAAGCATTCATTGAGTTGTTTAATTTATTTGGCGTTCCTAAGTCGGGTTTCTGAGGACATCCCGAGGAGGTCGGGGGTGCCACAGGTGATATCAGAGCTAGGGTTTCGAATGGGGACAGATATATGATTTAGAATCCTGAGTAGTAAAACTTTAGGATCAAGGAAGATTTAGTAAACGCGTAAGCATAAGTGTTAGACGTGTTGGGAAGAATAGTAACATATGATATCAAAAGGTATGTATTGAGTTCAAATTTCGAGGACAAAATTATTTTAAGGGGGAAGAATGTAACATCCTCGACCTAAAAATAAATATTAGATGGAATGAATGGAATAGATATTTTAATCATGTGTTACTTGACATCTGTGTTCGATGTTTACATGCGATAAAATTTGCGAATTTTATTTTTTAAATATCTAAAATAAAGTATAGAGAATTTTAATATTTTTCTAGCAATTTATATGTCATTATATGATTTTATAAATGATTTATAGATTTAATTACTTATTTTTCAAATTAGATATTAATTATTTTGAAAAATCGGGAATCGTCCAACTTCAACGGTTTTTACGTTTTCACCACCCAGAAGTTTAAGGAAAACTCATTTCTATCTTAATTTAATTATTGCGAGCATTTTCCGTGTTTTGACTTTTTCAATCCGGAGTATGGTTTTACCCATACGGTTCCCGGTAAAATTTTTACGATATTATTTTCATTTCGGTAAACCGATAAACCAGATATTTTTGATATACGAGATTTTTTGATTAAAATCCTATCTTATCTTTTCGTAATACGTGCAATCCTATCTTATCTTTTCGTAGTACGTGCAATCCTATCTTATTTTTTCGTAGGTCGTTCAATCCTATCTTATTTTTTCGTAGTACGTGCAATCCTGTCTTATTTTTCCGTAACTATAAATAGCCTTACGGTACCTTGTTCAGAAAATCATAAACAAACAGTAAAATCTTATAATTACCCAGAGAAAATACGTATATTCATAGTGTTCTTCATAATAATCAAACGAGAATTCGAAGGCGTTATCGAACTCCGATTTTAGCGTGCAAGTAGTCAAATCAAAACTCGTAACAAGTAGAATCAAGTTTTAGCAACCATATCACTGTAGATTTAAGTGGACGAAAGATCAATAGTAAAATCAATTCTAAGTTCGGGATTCATAGAGAATAAATTACGCGGTGCACGGTAAGTATATACTGTACTATTTCACTGTTGATGTGTTTGTTAGATATATTTGTGATGTCATGTCTAATCTGATTTGTTTAGTTTTAGAACTTATTATCAAAACTTAACTGGAAATCAGAACTTACTGAAGACAGGAAGTTATCAGAACTTAAGCCATTAGGACTTACATCAGAACTTAAGTGCGGATACACTTCAGGGATGAAAAACGGCTGATTTACTGGAGAGGATTTGAATTAAAGAAAAGAAGATATGCTTGGAGAGTTGTACAGCTAAAGGACTACAGTAGATAATCTCTGATTGATGTATTTTAAGAAACAAAACATATCATATCAATTAGGAGATATCTTGGAACTATGTAGTATATAAATACAGATTAGGGTTTACACTATATGTGTTATCATTCACGAGAATATTATTTATTATAACCCTAGTAGCTCTTAGTGATATCATACATCACTGAGAGAGTAGATTAAACCTACTGTAACAGAGTTTGATATATTGAATAAACTTATTTTCTATTACATACTTGTGTTTATAATCGAATTGATTGTAGATACTATATTCAACCCCCTTCCGATAGTAACATTGAGGCCTAACAAGTGGTATCAGAGCCAATCTGTTAAGGTTACAAACAGTTAAGATCCAAACCAACAATCAATCATGTCTGATCAATCAAAAACACTAGACCCTCAAAAACCTGCAAAGGTTCAACCCATTCAAAACACCAGTAGATATGAAACCAACAGGGTTCCTCTGCTCAGGGTGTCTGAGCACCCTGTATGGAGTGTGAAGATGGCCATGTTTCTGGAAGCTACAGATCCAGAATATTTAGACATAATTTAAGATGGTCCATACAAGCCCACAAAGCTTTCTGTTACAGTTGGGAATGAGCCACAGAAGATAATTCTCAAAGAAAAGAGAGAACTCACCACTGAAGACATCTCTTCACCATGAAAGGATGCAAAAGTAAGACACTTGCATGCAATACTGTAAAAGAAATCTGGGATGCATTGGAAGTGATATGTCAAGGAACCAATGCCATCAAAAAGAACAGGAAGACAATACTCACACAGGAGTATGAGCACTTTGACTCAAAATCTGATGAGTCACTAACTGATACATATGACATATTCACAAAGCTGTTGAATGATCTGTCGCTAGTGGATAAGGAATATGATCAAGAAGATTCAAATATAAAATTCCCGGTAGCTCTTCCTGAAAAGTGGGATTTGAAAGCTACTACAATAAGATAAAACTATGAACTTGCTGATATGTCTCTTGATGAAATCTATGGGATGCTTAAGACTCATGAAATTGAGATGGATCAAAGAAAGAAGAGGCATGGAGGGAAGTCTAAGACAGTTGCTTAAATACTGAAAAAAGCCAATTGTCTCTAGAAAGGCAAAAGGAAAGGCTCTCATCATATAGTCTGATTCAGAGTCATCAGATTCTGATGATGATGATTCAGAACCTGAAAATTTATCTGAAGCGGATGTTGATGCATAGATAATGCAACTGTGTGCTCTTATTGTGAAGGGTATCACAAAGATAGCCTACAAGAAATTCAGAAAGGGTAAAAAGTTTTCCAGGAAAGGTGGAAGTTCTGACAAGAAAGGGTTCAGAAAGACTGAAGGCAAATAGGAAAGTCTGACAGAGGAGACAACTCAAATGTCAAAAGCTACAATTATGGTGAAAGAGGCCACATCTCTCCTGATTGCAAGAAAGGAAAAGGTGATAAAGGCCAAACACTTATCACAAAGAAGAAAAACTAGGCAGACAATTTAGAATCTGAAGAAGAGGTAAACTATGCCTTAATGGCAAATGCTGATAGTAGTTCTGATGTTGATGAACTAAAGGTACCTCTATCAACTCTTGCTTTTGATACAGAAGATATTACTGAGTTGAGATTATTTCTGAAAAATATTTATATTAGCCATAGAGATCAGACTTTAGAGAGTGAAAGATTAAAATCTGAAAATCTAAAGTACAAAAACAGAAATAGCTATCTTAAAGAAGAGTTAGTCAAGATGAACACTATTCATACAGAGAGAGATAATGATGTGTATGTTAAGAATGAATTGCTTAAACATAATGATTATCTAAAAACTGAATTAGAAAAAGAAAGAGAAATCATCAGGACTTGGACTAACTCAGGAAGAACAACTCAGAATATACTAAGTAGTGGAAACTGGAAAGAGGGGTTAGGTTATAAAGATGGTAAAAGTGAGAAAGGGAATTTGCCAATTAAGCCAATTGCTATCAAACAGATTGTAAAGCCAAAGGTAAATCCTGTTAAATTTGTTGCAAAAACTGTTGTGTCTGATTCTAAAGAGATTAAAGACTCTAAAACAGAAGTCAAAGAAAAGTCAACTTCTGACAAATCAAAACAGGACAAACCAGCTTTGGTAAACATTGGCTTAATGACAAAGAAGCAGCCTAAGTACAAGCTGGAAGAGATTAAAAATGTGAACAAGGTAAAGGAAGCTAGGAAAAATAGGAATGGAAAGGAAGGTGTGAATAAAAGTAATAATTATATGCCTGTTCCTAATCCTCCTAGAAAGAAATGCTATAATTGTGGAAACTCTAACCATCTTGCTTCTTTTTGCAGGAAAAATAAAGATATAAACTCTTTACCTCCTAGATTAGGAGTTAAGAGTCAGCCTGTTAGGTTTAAACCACAAAATCCTTATTTTCATTGTGGTAGTTTATTGAATTCTATTTATACTTGTAAGGAATATCATAGTTTGTACTATGATTATTATGAAATAAAACCTTCTTTAAATAAAGTTAGTGTAATTCCTTCTAGTGTAAATTCAGATGCAAAGTCTGATATAAAGTATGATAAAAAGCATGTTAGCATAAACTCTGAAACTAAATTCGCTGCAAATGTTAACAAACTTAACAAGGCCAAAGGATCCAAGCAAGTCTAGGTCCTTAAAACTAATCAATAGTGGTCTTTGTGATTGCAGGGCAACAGGAAAAACATCATGGTTCTGGACAGTGGATGTTCAGGACATATGACCGGAAATAAAGCCCTGCTATCAGACTTTGTGGAGAAAGCTATGGCGCCCTCCAAACCCGGGTTAGAAGTTTGGGGTCCACAACACATTCACAATATATAAACCTGTACATAAAATATTAATTGCAATGACCCTGTTTCACCTAACCACGGATCGCAACAGGATAAAGTATGAAAACAAGCCACAATCTTAACCTTTATTACAACGTACCAAATCCCAACTATTTTAACTTACAATTGATAATACAATCATTCTTACAATCTGACTATCTCTCTACCACATGAATCTTCTACTAGCTCGATTCAACTCAACTGGAACCTTAGCCCGCACTTTAGACTGAGGAACTTCGTTATCATCCATATTCTTTTCAACTGTAAAATATATAAAAGAATCGCAAGGGTGAGCTAACTAGCTCAGCAAGTCATAATAGTGATAACTGAGGTTAAACAATGATCAAATGAAATGATTCAAAAGAATCAAGTTTCTTTTTAACTCATCATTAGAATTGAATATTCATTTTAAGTTATAAAACCAAGGTTAGGCTGCTGATCAGTCACGTACTAACCCCGAGCAAGCACACAGCACTGCTCTAATTACTGGATCCAAGGCACACATTGGCCTAACTTGACCATTGGTATGGTCTGACCACGAATCTGGTCCACATATATAAAAACTATCCAATCCTAAAACAGTTCAATATGATAATAATATGATTGAATAAAACAAGATCATCATCAATAATGGTTAAACATTTGCATAAAGACGTAAGGAAACTCCCGGATATCACAAGGGTATATCAGGTTATGTATAAGAAACAATTTTCCAGTTTGTAAAACGATCAGGTATTTGATCAGTAATGATTTTTCAGGATATGGTTCCTTGATGTTATAAAAATGGTTGAGATATAGAAATTTCTGTGTTTTTAAACAATTTTGTTCCAGTGTTTGGTGTTTGAGGGCTATACATTTGGGGAGTAGTATCATATTTGTGTGATTTGGTATCTGAGGTTCAACAAAGTATAGTTTACAAAGAACAAGGCTTACGGCTTCAAGATTAAGAAAATCAGGGTTCAAGGGTAAATAGTTTAAAATACTTGCAATACAAAACATGAGTTGTTTTAAATAATAGCGACATGTTATGAAACAGTTAGCAAATAATTGCAATATATCTTGAAGAAAAGTTCAGAAGTACTTGCCTTACAAGGCTTTACAACTATTACTGATCAACTCTGAGCCGACTCTGCTGCTCAGGCTCTAACATCCAACTACTAGATCCCATTGGATACGACTTCGACACTCAGGTCTTTCTGTTGAAACTCTACTGAGCTCATCGACTGACCACTATGTCATCTCTAGTCCATCATTCACTTTCAGGTTCCCAATTATAACCTACAGGGTCGAAATACCCTACGTTAGACGTCTAAGTATGCTTGACATATCCTCGATACTAATTCTTACCCAACGATATTTAAATCCGACTCATAACACATACAGTATTACAATACCAGCATCAGTTAGGGTTCACGTTCTCGAAAATCGATTCGGTGTTCATTTTCAGAAAATAGGTATACTCGTCATCGTATGAATTTAGGGTTATTGGTTTTGGCAAAATGTTTCACTACAACATACAATCAGGTTTGGTATAAACATACGTATATGTATTTACTTATACTTGCTCAACGTCCCGATAATTACTGGATACGCTCCCGTGTTTCCGTAGTTCGATTTCCCGGAAATCGGGCAACGTCTCCTTTGTTTATCGGACTACCCGTCGAAATACAACGACGTCAAACCAACAACAATCAATCTCCCAACAATCAACATTCACAATTTCCCAAACGCCAATTCACTGCTATTATTAATTATTATTTGCATTTTATATTTATTTATTAAATTAGGACTCATATAATAATCATCACGGTCCACCGTTGACTCACCGAAGTTCATCGTCAACAGCGGTAAAATCTACGGGTACCCGATAAATTCCGGGTTTCCAACACAAATTCTACCGATTAATTACAATTACTCCTGCACGAAATATAATTTATTTCACAAATTTCTTAATCAAATATTTTTCTGCAAAAATATAAAATAAAATTAAATCAGTAAATTGAAATAAGTATTCGAATGAACACTGCACAATACACACACTTCACGCGCCCCCAACACAGATGAGCTTACAGCCGGAAAATAATCAGGCGGCACATGTAGCAATTCAGGGAACACCACAATTAACACACACAGACGAAACCACACACACTCGAACACACACACACACACACACACACTTACACCCACGAACATACACACTTTACACACACTGCAAACATATATACGCACACAATATATACGCCACACACAGCAAAAGCCAACAGAAACTGGCAATTACCGGAGACTGACCGGACACAGAATCGCGTCGGCAAAGCCAAAAATAGGAGAAAATAGTCGCGGACAAGAAGGAAACAGGGGAACAGGAAAAGGACGAAGAAGCCCGCGAATAGTAGCGTGAAGGAGAGGCACAAAAGAGATTGTTAATTGAGAGATTAATCCCGAAAGATAAGAAAGAGTGAGACTGTGGGATTTTTGTGAGGAAGAGAACAGGGAGATGGGTATTTGTGTGTGTATTTGTATTTATTTTATTTTTACTAAATTAAGCAATAGCAGCACCACACCTGTCCAACAAATTCCTGAGAAATTGACACGTAGCTGATTAAGGATACGCATCTTTCTTATTCTTTTTCTACCCGGTTCTGACCCGTACTTTGGATTTTAACGAACCATGTTGCACATAAAATAAACTCGAAAAATTAACAAAATAGTCTTAAAATTCTCTAAAAATCCCGAAACTAATCAAATAAAATTTTCATAATTTTTAAAGTATTTTTGAAACGTAACTCGTACCCGCATTTCACAATTAACGAACCGAGTTGTACTTAAAACAATTTCAGAAAATCATGAGAATGGTTTTAAAATATTATAAATATCCCAAAGTTAATTGAAACATAAATTTAAAAATTTTAAAACAATTTTTAAAATACAATTTATACCCGCTTTTTAACAATTAAC
This sequence comes from Apium graveolens, assembly GCF_009905375.1. Classification (NCBI taxonomy): domain Eukaryota; kingdom Viridiplantae; phylum Streptophyta; class Magnoliopsida; order Apiales; family Apiaceae; genus Apium; species Apium graveolens. Next base: position 159,074,963 of record NC_133651.1, read on the forward strand.
GAAACAACGCGCGAGTGAAATTAATCCCAAAATTTTCCGAAATAATTTTAAAATTCTCAAAATAATACGAACTTAATAAAATATAAGTTTCATGATTTTTGAAGATTTCCATAATTAAATATGGATTTTACCATTAAATACACTCAGAAAATCATTTATAAATAAATAATTAATGAAATATTGATTTCTCAATTTTATAAAATCCTAAAAATAATTAATATAATTATAAAATCATAAAAACAATTTTAGAGATACTTCAAATATTTATACAAATAAATATGCATTAAATCCACTTTTAAAAGTGAAACAATTCAATATAATTTCTTAATTAATCACGCGGACAACCCGATACATCATAATTCACACATAGATAATAATCAAACAACACATAGCGGTCAAAACCAATACACATATTTTATTTAATAATTTCTATAATAATCACATATTTAAATAATTCAAAAATACACGAGTCGTTATAAAGCTGGCACAGGAGTTTCTTATGGAGATGACAACATGGGAAAGACTCTGGGATATGGCAATATAAATCTTGGGAATGTCATAATTGAATCAGTAGCTTTTGTCTCAGGACTTAAATACAATCTGCTAAGTGTGAGTCAAATCTGTGACAGAGGTTATCATGTGGATTTATTTGAAGAACATGAAGTTGTAAGTAATTATACAGGCAAAGTGGTTCTGAAAGGTTACAGACATGGTAACATATATGAAGCAAGACTTTCAACCAATTCTTATGGTTCTGCAATCTGTCTGTTAAGTAGATAATCAATTGAAGAAAGCTGGAATTGGCACAAGAGACTCTCTTATTTAAATTTCAACAACATAAATGAGCTAGTAAAGAAAGATCTTGTGAGAGGACTGCCAAAATTAATATTTACTCCTGATGGTCTTTGTGACTCATGTCAAACGGAAAAATAAAGAAAATCTTCATTCAAGAGCAAAACTGAATCCTCAATTCTTGAGCCTTATCACTTACTGTATGTTGATCTATTTGGTCCAGTCAATGTCATGTCTATTGCAAAGAAGAAATATGCTATGGTTATAGTGGATGAGTTCACAAGATACACTTGGGTGTATTTCTTGCACAAGAAGAATGAAACTGCATCTAATCTAACTGATCATGTCAGACAACTGGATAAGTTAGTCAAAGATTCTGTTACAATAATAAGAAGTGATAATGGCACTGAGTTCAAGAATTTAATCATGGAAGAGTTCTGCAAAGAGCAAGGAATAAAGCAGGAATTTTGTGCATCTGGAACTCCACAACAGAATGGAGTTGTAGAAAGAAAGAACATGCCTCTTATTGAAGCTGCACGAACTATGCTTGATGAAACAAAGCTACCAACCTATTTTTGGGCTGAAGCTGTGCAGATTGCTTGTTTTACACAGAATGCTACACTCATAAACAAGCATGGAAAAACACCATATGAGATGGTGAAGAAAAAGAAGCCAAATCTGAAATACTTTCATGTATTTGGATGCAAGTGTTTTGTTCTTAAGACTCATCCTGAACAGCTGTCAAAATTTGATCTAAAAGCTGATGAATGAATTTTTGTTGGATATCCACTTTCCACAAAAGCCTTCAGAGTCTACAATTTAAGAACAAGAATTGTCATGGAATCTATCAATGTATATTTTAATGATAAAAAGATTACTGGACTTGAAAATTTTAATGATCATGATCAGCTGGGATTTGAAAATAAAGATGTAAATTCTGATTCTGTAAATTCTGATGACCTAAATCCTGATCCTGTAAGTTCTGACAGGTTAAATTATGATGTCATTGAAACTGTGGTAACTGCTTGAAAAGAAAATGCACCTGTTCAGGGGGAGCAAGCTGATGATCATACCACATCTCAAGACTCTCAAAAAGCATCAGAACCAGTCACTGGCTCTTCAAGTTCTGATTCATCAAGTTCTGATGAGCCAAATTCTGACAATTCTGGAAACTCTAATTCTTCAATTCCTGAAGGATCCAACTCAAATTATGGAATCTCAGAGATCATAACTTCAGGGGGAGCATCAAAAAATTCTGATAATAGTCAAGTTCTGATGCAAATCCTGATGCTTACGTGGCATTATTTATTTACTTGACTGATTTTTAGTATTTACTGTAACGGTTATATTCACATAAAAATAATTAGGTGAGATAAAAACAATTAAATCATTTTTTAGTGGGTTGCGTGTTGGTTTTGGCATGTGCATGTGTGCTATAATTACTGCATGTTTACCGTACCCACTATTTATGTTTTGACTGATTACACGTTACCAAGTGTAAAAACTGCCGGTTCTAATTCAAAAGAAACGTTACCATGTGCAGAGTATAAATATCAGAGATAAAAGATTATACAATCTTTTACCTACTCTTTTACTCTATTCTCTCTCTCTCTCTCCCTCTCTCTCTCTCTCTTATTTTCTTACTCTCTTATTTTCTGACGTTCTCTTACAGGCATTTAATCAAACACTTTGCAAACACAAAATTTTCACTTGATTTTTCAACAAAAATGGCACCAAAGGATGTTATTTTTAATGGAGCCAAGTTTGTCCCAAACAACTATTCTGCTATCTTGCACAAGGATGAAGATCCTTCAGAACTTCACTTTGTTCATAATTTCTTGGCTCACAGTGAGATTGGGTATGCTCTGAGCCAACCTCAAGCAATATCTGGTAAACAAGTGCCGGAGTTCTAGCAGACCGAACTTTATGATGATGGAGGTGAAACTGGATCTCCAAGTATCATCTTCTCATCAGGAGAAGATGAGTATCTGGTAACTGTTACTACAGTGAGCCAGGCTCTTCATCTGCCTGAAAACTGCACTTACAACTCAATACCTGGAGAATCTGTTCTTCAGAATATGATGGCAAGCTTGGGATATGAGAAAAGCTTGTCCAAGCTAGGATAATTGAAGAGGCCTTACATCAGGAGGGAATGGAGCTTCTTCTTTGATTGCATCACAAAGGCTTTTTCTAACAAATGCTCCAATTTCGATGCCAATCCAATCATGAGTCAACAAATAGGGTATGCACTTCTTAATCAGACTCATTTTGATTATGCATCTGCTGTGTTAGGCTTTATTGGTGACAGAATGAAGGAAGATGCAAATGTAGTATATTTTGCTAGATTCTGTCAATTAATTTATAGTTATTGTTGTTCAGATCAGCCACAAGTGTTCAGTGACCTAATGGAACCTTTTAAGTTACATAAAAGGGCATTTACTGACTTGTTATCTGCTGATAAAAAGAAGGAAGTACTAAGACCTCTCCAAATACCCCAATCTGTCAAACAGTTATTAGTTAACACTATCCCAAACACTTACACAGCCAAATTCCCTGGTGTAGCACCATCACAACCAACCATTACTCAACAACCACAGTCTACCTCACAACCACAAACATCAACACCTGTTCTCAGCACTTCACAGTCCAGACCCAAATCCAAAACCAAATTAACCTCTAGTACTTCTCAAAAGGTGCCAGTTGTAAAATCTGACATATCCTCCAGACCCAAAACATCAAGAGCTAAATCTATTCCTCAATCTTTACCAAAGAGAAAGAGAAGGCTAATTCTGAGAGATGGATTAGATGAGGAAGATCAGGTCCAGGTTCTTGTATCAGAACCTGTGACAAAAGAAGCTGAAAAGTCAACTCTTCAGAAGGAGAAAGCAGCTGAAGCTTCTGGTATTCAGAAAAGAAAGAGGTCTTCATATTCTGATACAGATCATATCACCCCTCCATCTAGAATATCAAAATTGAGGAAGACAAGAGCAGTTGTGCATCTTGCACAAATTTAATCAGAATATGCTGCAGATGCTGAGGAAGGGGAACATGAATCTCTGATCTCATCAAAACCTATTGTGATTGAAACCCTGCAAGCACCTGAAGAAATTCTGATTCAGGAATCTGAAATTCCTGAAGTCCACAGATCAGAACCTGTACAAGAATCTGTGATTTCTCCACCTCACTCTCCAATCAAAGCTACAGATAATGTTGAAGAACAAGAGACAAGTCCTGAAATAGATATTCATAATTTGAATATACCTACTGTTCTATATCTGGAAGCTCCAACTACAAAACAACCAACTCCTATTACTTCTCCAATTTTACAGGCTGAGAACCAACAACACCAATTCTTGATCTTGGAACTGAAGATCAGAATTTAGACAAAACTGCTTCAGAGTCTCCTACAGCCACACACACCTTGGTGTTATCTGAAGATGAGGAGATTCTATTAAAATATGGAGAGTCAGCTCCAGTAAACACTCCAGTGCCTACAAGAAATGAGGCATTATTCTAGTTTGAGGAAGAGGATGCTCCAGTTCCATGGGAAGAAACCTTTAGAGGGGTTGAGTGGATGCATAAATGGAATGATACTGATTTTATTCCCAGCCCACATGTTCTGACAGAACATGTCTCAAAAGCTGATGAGTTGCTGATAAGTTCTGACTTCAAGCATCAACTAAAGGTCACTACTCTCAGTACAAGAACTCTACAAGGTCTTGAAGGGTGTTTAGCACATAAACGCAGCGAAAACATAAATTTAAATCTTAAAAAAAACCGAAACCCTCCGCAGGATCCATGCAAAAAATAATATTTAATTCGTAGTTCAGTATGTTTACTTTAAGAAGCTTTACGTTAATGGAAAGATGGAGGTCTTTAATGGCTATCCAAAAATGATGAACGGAGATCCTTAACAGCTGCTCCTCAAGTGTGAAGCACTTCAGCAGTATCCACCAAGAAAACGATGTAATAAAGGAGGAGGAGATGGAGAGAATTAGGGTTTTGTAAATCTTTTTGGTTGAGGCAAAAATAGGGTTTATAATAGTATATTTATAGGCAAAATTTTCAGCTGAAAATTTTCCCATAAAATATTATTATTATTAACCCTTTATTATTCTCATTAATAATTAAAACATATTTTAATTATTAATCCTTTTTCAAATCTCTTTAGAAATAATTCTCTCACTTGATTTAATTTCCAAAAATTAAATTCTTAATTAATAATATTAAGAACTTTTCTTAATTAATTTATAATCAATTAAATCTCATTTAATCAATTATTAAATTTGCCAATTAATTATTTATTTCATAAATAAATAATTATCAGCCATTATTAATTAATTCCTCCACCTTTAAATTATTCTCTTTTATGGTGTGACCCTGTAGGTTCAATATTATGCCGGTAGTAGAAATAAATAATAATAAAACTATTTTATCATTATTTATATAAATTCTCTAATTCATTAAATATGATTAATTAATTAATCATATTTATTCTACATCGTGAGGGATACTTCTCAGCATATCGCGACTATCCAGATAATACGAATTCACTGCTTAGAATACCAAGAACCTATTCAGTGAATAGTTACCGTACAATTAATTCTTTCTACCCTGCAATATCACGATTAAATATAAGGCATGGAACTTGTGTCAAGCCTATCTTATTTAATCACTTGCTTTCCCATTCACAATGCTTAGTTCTATTTAATGTAAATTAGAAACTCCTTTCTAATTTCATTCACTCTGGCCAGAGATTCCTGAACTAACATAAGTGGATCAGCATTGAACATTCTCTTCCTTCACTGGAAGGGGTAGATCCTTTATTGATCATACACTATCTTCGTGTACAAATTCCTATACCCAGTAGAGCCCTTATAATTGTCCCTTGAGACTAAGAACTAAACCAAAGCATAGTTCAGTGTACACAAGATGACTATGATGACCTCAAGTCTAAAGATACTTGTACAACTATCACTATGTGAACAACTGCTGACACGTGAGTGAACTCCATCAGTTGTTCAGCTGTGTGAGTCATGTTCAGTGAACTTATTCTATAATAAGCACCTACATACTAGCTATAGTGTCACCACACAAATGTCTATGAGAACAGACATCCTTCATAATGAAGCAAGCATAGTATGTACCGATCTTTGCGGATTATTAATTACCAGTTAGTAATCCTACGACCAGGAACTATTTAAGTTTAGAGTTATCATCTTTTAGGTCTCATTATTATGATCTCATCACAATCCATAAATAGCTTTACTCTAAACTGTGGTATATCTTATTTAAACATTTAAATAGATAGAGCCCACAATAAAAACAAAACAAGTCTTTTATTAATATCAATGAAATCAAAACAGATTACACAAAAGTTATTCCTAAATCCTCATACATGATTGGACTTAGGACATATCTCTTTCAATCTCCCACTTGTACTAAAGCCAATCACTCTGGTATCTAATACCCATCTTGTCTTTATGACGATCAAAGTGACTCTGAGAAAGTGGCTTTGTAAGTGCGTCTGCTACGTTGTTATGTGTGTCAACTCTCTCAACGTTGACATCTCCTCTTTCAACAATCTGAATTGCACCACCATTCAGAGTAAACACGTACCCTGACATGGATTTGCTATCACTTTCTGATTGAAAACTAGAGTCAGTATAACCCTCTATTTTCAACTCAGATTCACCACCAAAAATAAGAAAAATGTCCTGAGTCCTTCGCAAGTACTGAAGGATGTTTTTCACTGCTTTCCAGTGGTCTTCACCTGGATTGGACTGATATATGCTCATCACACTAATTGAATAAGCAACATCAGGCCTTGTACACAACATCACGTACATGATAAATCCTATTGCTGAAGCATAAGGAATCTTACTCATACGCTCTCTTTCCTCAGGTGTCTTAGGAGACATTTTTTCGGAAAGGGACACTCCATGGCTCATCGGTACGAGACCGCTTTTGGAGTTTTCCATGCTAAACCTTTTAAGCACTTTCTGGATGTATGTACCCTGGGTAAGACCTATCATTCTTCGAGATCTATCTCTATAGATCTTCATACCGAGAATGTAGGATGCTTCTCCCAAGTCCTTCATGGTGAAGTTCTTTGATAGCCATACTTTGACTGATTGTAGCATCGGTATATCATTTCCTATAAGAAGTATGTCATCCACATACAATACAAGAAATGTTACCGCGCTCCCACTAACCTTCTTGTAGACACATGGTTCATCTATGTTTTTGATAAAACCAAACTCTTTGATTGTCTCATCAAAATGGATGTTCCATCTACGAGAAGCTTGCCTTAAACCATATATGGTTCGCAGCAGCTTACTCACTAGGTGTTCATTTTCCTTGGAAAGAAAACCCTCTAGCTGTGTCATATACACTTCCTCCTCAAGTTCCCCATTGAGAAAGGCCGTTTTCATGTCCATTTGCCAGATCTAATAGTCGTAGTAAGCAGCAATCGCAAGCAAAATCCGAATTGATTTTAACAGGGCTACATGCGAAAAAGTTTCATCAAAGTCAATCCCTTGCCTTTGTTTGAATCCTTTTGCAACGAGTCTGGACTTATAGGTCTCCACCTGGCCATATGCTCCAATCTTTCTTTTGTATACCCACTTGCACCCAATAGGCTTAACACCTTCAGGCGCCTTAACCAGAGTCCATACTTTGTTGGTATACATAGATTCCATTTCGGATTTCATGGCACTATGCCATTTCTCTGAGTCAACACTACTCATAGCCTCATTATAGGTCACAGGGTCGTCATCATCAATGATTGACAACTCACAATCATTCTTAATGACAAGGCCATAATACCTCTCAGGTTGGCGAGACACTCTCCCTGTCCTATGAATGGGCTATTCCACAGAAGGTTGTTTAGTCTGAACAGGTGTTTCCACTTGATCCGTAGTAGTTTGTGCTTCTTGAACTTCATCAAGTTCAATTTTGCTCCCACTGTTTCCTTCAAGGATAAACTCCTTTTCCAAGAAGGTAGCATGTCTGGAGACAAACACCTGATGATCGGTGTAAAAGTAATACCCCAAAGTCTCTTTAGGATATCCCATAAAATTACATTTTACAGATCGAGATTCCAGCTTATTTGGGTCAACTTTCTTGACATAAGCTGGACATCCCCAAATCTTAACGTGTTTAAAACTCGGTTTCCTTTCTTTCCATATCTCATATGGTGTTTGAGGAACAGATTTGGAAGGCACCTTATTCAGTAAATATGCTGAGGTTTCCAATGCATAACCCCATAGGAATACTGGAAGATTCGCATAGCTCATCATGGACCGAACCATATCTAACAAAGTTCGATTTCTCCTTTCAGATACCCCATTTAACTGTGGAGTATATGGAGGAGTCCACTGGGAGACTATACCATTTTCTTTGAGATAATCTAGAAACTCTCCATTCAAGTATTCACCACCTAGATCTGATCGAAGAGTTATAATACTGTGTTTAGTTTGTTTCTCCACTTCATGTTTATGTTCTTTGAACTTTTCAAAGGCTTCAGACTTGTGTTTCATCAAATACACATATCCAAATCTAGATCTATCATCTATGAAAGTAGTGAAGTACGAAAATCCACCCATGGCTTGCGTAGACATTGGTCAACATACATCTATGTGTACAATCTGAAGTAAATCATGCTCTACGTCATATACATACATACCATTATTTAAAATGCCACGTCCAAAAAGAACATTATCTCTAAGAATAGAACATTCATTATTCTTAATAATAAATGAAAAACCATCCACATCCAACATAGGAATAGAAACAATATTCCTCACAATAGAGGGAACGTAATAACATTTATTCAAAATAATAGTCTTGCCCGTAGGCATATGTAAACTAAATGATCCTACAGATATGGTCGCAACCCTTGCTCCATTGCCCATACGTAGAATCACCTCATCTTTTTCAAGAGTCCTACTTCCCTTTAGTCCTTGCAACGAATTGCAAATATGAGAACCATAGGCGGTATCTAATACCCAAGTAGAAATTTGACCTAGTGACATATTAACTTCGATCATGAACATGCCTGAATCAGAAGCGGTAGTCTTACTACCCTTCTTCTTCTTCAATTCTGTAAGGTAAACCTTGCAGTTCCTCTTCCAGTGCCCAACTTGTTACAGTGAAAACAAACAGCTAAATTAGGACCAGTCAACTTGTGAGCATCTAGTATGCTCCAGAATGATAGTGCAGAAGACATGACGAATATAGTAAATCTGTAAATAATAAACACATAATAACACTTAGCAAATATTCAATTTCATTTCAAAACACTATATGAATCGGGTCTTTATTCATAAGTGTCTCCCACTAGTTTATCTAATTTTTTCAATCCCCTAAGTGAAAATTAAGCATTCATAATGCTAGTGGGAATATGGATCCTACATTCCATCACACAACCTTGGCTGTGGCACGAAACGTCATGTGATGTTCAATAGGCAGACAACTCTTGTCAATTACATCTTATGTTATTCCCTAATATAAGTTTAGCCTCTTGAATAATTGAGTCATGGCTGTGGCCTGACAAACTCAATATTCTAAGTCAAGTCTAACCCAATATTTCGTACAATTGAATCAGTCTCCAACGGCCCACGGCTGTAGCATGTACCGACCTTTAGATTCTAATTCAATGTACACATCTCTATGTAATAGACAAGTATTTCTTATTTCGAAATCAAAACCCTTGGCTGTAGCACGAAATGACAATGATTTAAAAATAAGAACCACTTTCTACCATGTTGGAAGGCTTTGACCGACACAAGCCCGTTGTGTCATTGGCCAATTACTACTTGATATTATTTAATTTTAGAGGGATTATATTATGTTACAATCATAATCATATTATAAAGAGATTCTTCCTTTTAAATTAAATATTTCAAATCAATAATCGATAATCAGATGATTCCCAGATCAGGTGGAGCATTGTCAAGAGGCGTCACTTAATAACCCTTTCTTACAGATAGAAATCTGTTATTGACAGAATCATCCTTTCTCTCAATATTGAAAATTCATATTCAATTACGTGTTTCATAAACACAAGAATCTCATGATCGTATTCATAATATTTATTGTTAAGGCAAGAAACGATTCCTATTCTAGATTTTCTAGAGCACGCCTTATATTGATTTAAGTTCACCTAAATCTATCATCGCATGGTAAACATAGGCATATATCTCATATATAAAATTAAATAAACAAGTAAATGTAAAGTACAATAAAGTAAATGTGTTTGGTTATGGCCCCATCCTGTGTGATCTTTATCAAGCTCATGATAAAGATCAAGGTCAATCTAATATGGTGATGGAAATAAATACAACTACTTATTACATAAGTCTTCTTCTTTGTTTAGACTTCTTGTATACCTCGTCTTCTTCTTTGTATCACCTCCATTGGATAGCCTTCTTGAGTATTCAATTACATTACATGATTGAAAGTAAAACTAATCTAATGAACTTACAAGAATAACTCGAGTTACATTCGAGATTTATGATTACAAAGATTGACGACATGCAAGTCGTATTTAAAACCAAAACCAAAACCATTACTCTAAGGTCGAAAGTCCATAACGATCCACCATGCTCATAGAACACATAAAAGCATGTGAAAACACATAATCTGATCTTAACATATCATATTATCCATGATCTAATCATAAAAATAAAATATGACAAAAATCAGAAAAATCAGAAAAACAAGAATCACTGTTTACGGGCAGTAAACGACGTCTAACGCCTTACAGATGAGTCGTTGATAGCTTTATCTATCAGTTTTGTTCAGACGCTCGTTTACCTATGAAATAGGGTATTCGTTTGCGTAAATCGGACACCAGACCCAGATTTCAGCAAATCTGCAGCAGCCAATTCAGAATCCGTATCTAATATGATTCTCATAATTAGAACAAACATAAATCATGTATATATCAGTATATATACAAATTACATAATCATCTTATGATTATACAACTCACATGAATATCATATATTCAAAACCATACACATATAAGCATATTATATCAACATCAAATCATGGCGAATCACGTACATGCTCATATATCGAAAACAGTTAAACACATAAATGAATTAAAAACTTTTCGCAAGTAGCTCTGATGCCATTGAAGGGTTTTTAGCACATAAACGCAGCGAAAACGTAAATTTAAATCTTAAAAAAACCGAAACCCTCCGTAGGATCCATGCGAAAAATAATATTTAATTCGTAGTTCAGTATGTTTACCTTAAGAAGCTTTACGTTAATGGAAAGATGGAGGTCTTTAATGGCGATCCAAAAATGATGAACGGAGATCCTTAGCAGCTGCTCCTCAAGTGTGGAGCACTCCACCGGTATCCACCAAGAAAACGATGTAATGAAGGAGGAGGAGATGGAGAGAATTAGGATTTTGTAAATCTTTTTGGCTGAGGCAAAATTAGGGTTTATAATAGTATATTTATAGGCAAAATTTTCAGCTGAAAATTTTCCCATAAAATATTATTATTATTAACCCTTTATTATTCTCATTAATAATTAAAACACCTTTTAATTATTAATCCTTTTTCTAAACTCTTTAGAAATAATTCTCTCACTTGATTTAATTTCCAAAAATTAAATTCTTAATTAATAATATTAAGAACTTTTCTTAATTAATTTATAATCAATTAAATCTCATTTAATCAATTATTAAATTTGCCAATTAATTATTTATTTCATAAATAAATAATTATCAGCCATTATTAATTAATTCCTCCACCATTAAATCATTCTCTTTTATGGTGTGACCCTGTAGGTTCAATATTATGCCGGTAGTAGAAATAAATAATAATAAAACTATTTTATCATTATTTATAAAATTCTCTAATTCATTAAATATGATTAATTAATTAATCATATTTATTCTACATCGTGAGGGATACTTCTCAGCATATCGCGACTATCCGGATAATACGAATTCACTGTTTAGAATACCAAGAACCTATTCAGTGAATAGTTATCGTACAATTAATTCCTTCTACCCTGCAATGTCACGATTAAATACAAGGCATGGAACTTGTGTCAAGCCTATCTTATTTAATCACTTGCTTTCCCATTCACTATGCTTAGTTCTATTTAATGTAAATTAGAAACTCCTTTCTAATTTCATTCACTCTGGCCAGAGATTCCTGAACTAACATAAGTGGATCAGCATTGAACATTCTCTTCCTTCACTGGAAGGGGTAGATCCTTTATTGATCATACACTATCTTCGTGTACAAATTCCTATACCCAGTAGAGCCCTTATAATTGTCCCTTGAGACTAAGAACTAAACCAAAGCATAGTTCAGTGTACACAAGATGACTATGATGACCTCAAGTCTAAAGATACTTGTACAACTATCACTATGTGAACAACTGCTGACACGTGAGTGAACTCCATCAGTTGTTCAGCTGTGTGAGTCATGTTCAGTGAACTTATTCTATAATAAGCACCTACATACTAGCTATAGTGTCACCACACAAATGTCTATGAGAACAGACATCCTTCATAATGAAGCAAGCATAGTATGTACCGATCTTTGCGGATTATTAATTACCAATTAGTAATCCTACGACCATGAACTATTTAAGTTTAGAGTTATCATCTTTTAGGTCTCATTATTATGATCTCATCATAATCCATAAATAGCTTTACTCTAAACTGTGGTATATCTTATTTAAACATTTAAATAGATAGAGCCCGCAATAAAAACAAAACAAGTCTTTTATTAATATCAATGAAATCAAAACAGATTACACAAAAGTTATTCCTAAATCCTCATACATGATTATACTTAGGACATATCTCTTTCATGTCTACACTCCAAGAATCATGCAAAGGTTGATAAACTTCAGGAAACAGCTAATAAGCTAGACATGATGTACAAACTAGACAAGAAGAGGTTTATCAGACCAATTCAAGAAAAAGTGGATGCTATTGAGCTTGTTCAAGACAAGCAGAAGGCCCAACTGGATGAGGTATTACAAAATCAAGCTGCTCAACAGACTCAGTTAAATGAGATCCAATCTTCAGTGGAACTCCTTCTTTCTCTACTCATGGCAGATGATGCCAAAAGGGGGAGAAGGTAGTTAAGTCCAAATGCTCACCAAGCCAAACACTGATGAAAAAGGATGATCATGGAGATGACCAGGGAAACTCTGAAAAGAGTAGAGGTCAAAGTCAAGGGAAGCAGCTGAGCATAATTCCCACTCAACAGACAAGTTCTCATAGATCTGCTATGCAAGGGAGGAATAAGGAAGGAAAGAAGCCAACGGATCATGATGTTCCTTTGTTGATCACAATTGCTGATACTTCAAATAATGATGATCAAGTTCTGATAACTACTTCTGATCTGGTAGTCCAAGCTGGAAGCCAAGAGTCACACAAGTTTTTGCAGACCTTGAAATTCAAAGGAAAGAAAGCAACATTCTTCTACAAAGATCCCAAAATCAATCTGTTGATGAAGAATTGGCCAAGAGACTATTCCTTATGGATAATCCAGGAGTGGATTTAGAGGAATTAAGAAAAGAAGAAGCTAAATTTGCTGCTGAGAAGAGCAAACCCAAGTCAAAAGCTTCTGATGCTAAAAAGCCACCAAGGCCAAAAGAAAAAGGGAGTGTGATAAGAGAAAGATCTGCCACAGAGATTCCTAGATCAAGGACTAGATTTCAAACTACTACTGATCCCAAAGACAAGGGAAAGGGAAAAGTTGGGGAGACAATCAAGAAACAGAAGAAGATTCCTCAAATTCTGATGGGTCCTGTGTGCAAGATGGTTCAAGTCTTTGATGATACTGCTGCTGAAGATGAAACAGTTGAAACTCTGAAGAGAAAGAGGATGATAGAAGAATCTAAGACAACCTCTGATATAGCTCAAGTTGTTCAGAGTGAAGAAATTTAGAACTTAATAAATCCTGAAGATATTTCAGAATAGCAAGCTACAGATGAAACTGTAAATCCTGACCAATTCATCAAGACATCAACCTCTGACATTGCTCAAGTTGACATAGACAGCTTAACATTAGAAGACAAGAAGAAGCTGCTATGGAACAAGTCTATTCCAGTTCAGTCTAAGACAAATCAGATGTTGAATCAATTTACAGCGTTTGGGGTAAAAGCCAAGAAAGCTAGAGACACTTCTGGATTAGGTTCTGACAGAGAGAAATTTCAGACTGGGATAGAAGTTGATATTATAGATCGATTCATATTGACTGACACTCCATTTGAAGAGATCATACAGAAGCACCTTGACAAAGTGTTTTCTGCTCAAGTAGTGATGGATAATCATGATGATTATGAAGTAAAAGAGAAATTGATCTTATTTCTGATTGATGGCAGAACTTATAAATTATCTGAATCTGATGTGCTGAAGAAATCTTTCAAAGAGCTCCAATATATTCATTATCTAATGGAGGTAAATTCTGATGTTACCAGAAAATGGTCAGAATATATTCTGAGGATAATAAGAGATTTACTCAGAATTTCTGGTACAAGAATGACAGAGTATACTCCAATGATGACTGAGGATGATGGAAGAGAAATTCCTATGCAGAAGAATTCTGCTAAGGTAGAAGTAATTCTTAAAGGAAGATGCTTATTCTATAATGAAGATTCTACACATCAAAGGGTAATCAGACTGGGAGATGGACTTGAAAGAACTCCAATTTCTGCACTCAGAGCTACCATATATCAGATTGGTGATACTGAAGATGAAGAACTGCATCAAGTCAAAACTCAGTTACTTGAAGTTAAAAGAAATGCAGAGACCAAGCTGGTATCAGACTTTGTAAGGAATCATTATGGATTCAGGCTGATTCAATGAATTTGGTAAAAGCTGCATGGACTGTAAGTTGTATTTAGTTATGCATATAAACTCTCATTGCATTTGTACTTAAATGTTTTTGACATCATCAAATCTATAAACTTGTATATTTTTATAATTTACAAGTTGGGGGAGATTGTTAGATATATTTGTGATGTCATGTCTAATATGATTTGTTTAGTTTCAGAACTTATTATCAGAACTTAACTGGAAATCAGAACTTACTGAAGACAGGAAGTTATCAGAACTTAAGCCATCAGGACTTACATCTGAACTTAAGTGCGGATACACTTCAGGGATGAAAAGCGGCTGATTTATAGGAGATGATCTGAATTAAACAAAAGAAGATATGCTTGGAGATTTGTACAGCTAAAGGACTACAATAGATAATCTCCGATTGATGTATTTTAGGAAACAAAACATATCATATCAATTAGGAGATATCTTGTAACTGTGTAGTATATAAACACAGATTAGGGTTTACACTATATGTGTTATCATTCAAGAGAATATTATTTATTGTAACCCTAGAAGCTCTTAGTGATATCATACATCACTAAGATAGTAGATTAAACCTATTGTAACAGAGTTTGGTATATTGAATAAACTTGTTTTCTGTTATATACTTGTGTTTATAATCGAATTGATTGTAGATACTATATTCAACCCCCTTCTGTAGTATCATTGAGGCCTAATAATGTTGATCTTTAAATGATGATTGATTTGATTTGACTGATGATTCACTGATGACAAATGAGTATTCTTGCACTAATACTTGATGAACTGATGATGATGCTTCCTTTTTGAAAGTAAGCTAAACCAATTGTTTAGCTGACCGGGTTTCCAACTTGATGAACTTGATGAATTGATGAACCTACGTGCTTGAATACTCCATTTTAATCATGTGAGAATTATTTGGATGAACTCTTCATGATTGTGATGAAACTCTGATTATCCTATTTATTTGATGATTTGAAGAACTCTGATTTTCTCGGATAAACCTCAGTTGAATTAATACGATATATGCTTACTGAGCTTTATAAGATCACTCTTTTATGTGACTAACATTTACAGGAAGTAATTTCGGAGTAGGAAGTTTGGGAAGGGAGAAGAATGTGATAAACTAAGGGTTTAGTGAGCGTTAAGAGGCGTTTAATAACGTGATGAGAAATGTTGCAGTAGACGCATGGTTGTACTATGTTAGGGTCTTAAGAGGTATCGTACCTTTTATGGTAAATTCAAGAATGTTGTATGAACTTTATGGTATTAAATAAGTTTAGATTCTGTAAGCATTCATTGAGTTGTTTAGTTTATTTGGCATTCCCGGGGGTCACACTATCCCTGTCATTTAGATTGTTATAGACAACCTGCTTAATTTGAGATTTCAACCACTCAAATAAAAGAGAGCTAGAACTATTGACAA
Source organism: Apium graveolens (assembly GCF_009905375.1). Taxonomy (NCBI): domain Eukaryota; kingdom Viridiplantae; phylum Streptophyta; class Magnoliopsida; order Apiales; family Apiaceae; genus Apium; species Apium graveolens. Next base: position 159,091,033 of record NC_133651.1, read on the forward strand.
CTATAGAAGGAGACTAAAACTTCTTGTTCCATACCACATTATTCCTCTGAGTCCAAATTTGCCATCCAACTGAGCAAATTATTTCAAGCTCCTTAGAAGTTTTATTATAAAAAGTCTCCTTCACGATATCCTGAATCGTTGAGCCTGAGATGAAACTAAACCCCACATTAGCCAGAGCCCAACAAGTTTGAGTAAAAGAGCATAACCAATTATTTTATGTGAGATAAGATTATGCTAAACTAAGAACAGTATATTGCAAAACTAAGGAGAGTAAATCTGGTATATATTTCTCATTCAAAGTCCTTGGATAATTAACATTTCTGCAATTCAATGATTAAAAATGTTTGAATATGATGAGGTTTATTCAGCAAGCTCTTGGGATCTGGGATAACAAAAACGTCCGTTCGTGTAGGGGTACGACTTCAAATTTTTTGCGGGTCAAGCTTGGTATCAGCATTCGCCGTGGAGGACATATGATGAGTGATGACCCCTGTGATATAACGACCCGTATATTTTATTATTATTTAAATGTGTAATTATGGAATAAATAATTAAATAAAATATTTGTGTGGGTTCAGTCAGTGGGTTATTACTCTGTCACTATGTGTATGTGATTACTAGTGTATGAGATTAAATTGCGTGGTTAATTAATTAATTGTATGATTTTGTATCGTTGTTAAAAATGGTGTTATTGCAGTTTTATTTCCATAAATACTTGGATTATCTCTAAAATTGCTTTTATGACTTTATAATTTCAATTATTATATTTAGGACTTTATAAAATTGAGAAATCAATATTTCATTAATTATTTATTTATAAATGATTTTCTGAGTGTGTTTAATGGTAAAATCCATATTTAATTATGGAAATCTTCAAAAATTATGAAACTTATATTTTATTAAGTTTGTATTATTCTGAGAATTTTAAAATTATTTTGGGAATTTTCGGAGTTAATTTCACCCGCGCGTCGATTCGTTTAATTAATAAAAGCGGGTATAAATTGCATTTCAGAAATTATTTTAAAATTATGAAATTTATGTTTTTATAAAATCCGGGATATTTGTAACATTTTAAGACTATTTTCGTGATTTTCTGAGATTACTTTAAGTGTAGCTCGATTCGTTAATTGTGAAATGCGGACACGAGTTGCGTTTCAAAAATATTTAAAAGAATTACAAAATTTATAGTTTACTAGTTTTTGAATATTTGGGAAATTTTAGAATTGTTTCGGGGCTATTCCGATTTGTTTTTACTCGTGAGTTACACTATTATAGCGAGCCAAACGGAGTAGAACAGGGTGCGAGAGGGTGTTTGTGTCAATTATAGTCACACGTGTCGCACTCTCTTTATTTCACAGTTACGTGACAGTAGTAGAATAAAAGAAAAAAAATAATAATCAAAACCCCACCCCCTGCTTATCGATTTCGTCTCTCATCCTCTCAATTCCTCGGTTTAATCCCTCCCTGAAATCTATCTTTCTCTAGTTTCTTCCATTTCTTTTTCTTCTCCCTCTTTCCCTTCTCTTTCCGTTCTTGTTCCCGGATTCTGGTTCTAGTCGAAGGACTCAAGAATTGATAGAACTAAAGATAATATAGTGGACAGTCGACGAGCTCAATAGGGTTTTAACCAAAGAACCTGAGTATTGAAGTCGAATCCAAGGTGATTTAGTGGTTAGACGATAAAGCCTGAGCGTCCGAGTCGGATCAGAGTCGATCAGTGATAGTTGTAAAGCTCTGCAAGGCAAGTACCCCTGACCATTCTTTTATGGTTCAGTACGTATGAATAGCTACATGTTTTATTCTCGTAATGAAACAGAAACGTTTTAAGTTACGTATCCCCTATAGTTATAAATCACTATTTTCAAATTGTTTTGGGGAAAAGTAACTTCTGAAAACACCTATCTCTAAACGTGATTTAAATGAAAAGATTTTGAATAGTGTGCTGTGACATAATGGTTTTAAAAAGAGATAGGTGACAGTGATTTTGGAAACTGGATAAAGGGACTGTTTTAATCCACCTATATCGTGGAAGGTTTTGATCCACCCATGTCGTGGATTTTTGGAAAGAGGCAAAAAGGGAATTCAGTTGATCTATTGGAGTTGCGTAAGAGGCCCGTTATTCGGTAATGGCCCAGCATGTGGTTGCGTAAGTGGCTAATTGGGTTGGGCATTCTGTTTAACCGATTAGTCCAGCGTGGGGGAAAGACCTAGCTAGTCTTTTCCCAAGTTCCGGAACACATTCTATTTCTGAATGGCCACTAGTCGCTGTCCGGTGAGGGTAGACTGATCAGCTATCTTCACCCGTTAAACGTCCAATTGATTTGATTGATTCGGTTTTGAAATTGATTTAACAACTTAACTTATTGAGACAAATGATGTGAAAATGAAATAGCATGCTAAGCTTTGATTCTGGTAATTATACACAACACACGACTAATATTGTTGTTTCTCAGAGCATGCTAGTTTTGAATATCCAGTTATGAATGTTTACTTGTGTTCTAGCGAATTCATAACTGTTCCTATAACTGCTTTACTTTTGTTAGGAATATATGTGTATTAGTTTGATGATATGTTTAACAAAACACTTAAGTAGAAATCTAGTGTTTGTAGCCTCAACGGATAAGACCATTTTGGCTATCCGTTGATGGTGTAGCTTTACTTAGAAATAAGTCTAGTGTTGTAGCACATTTCAGTCTCTGAATTTGAGATATAAATTCTTAAATGTTGAGGGAAATTAATAAGTCATGTTGACTACTAGAGGATATGCAGATAGGAAGGCCAATTGTAAGTATTTCATGCCTTGTAATTTTGTATAAATGAAATGGTGTCAACGGATAAATTAAAGACCTTCAACGGATGAGAAACAAAGCTTCAACGGATGTCTCTAAAGCTTCAACGGATAACATCCTTCAACGGATGAGTGCATCAACGGATAGAGCTTCAACTGCTAACACATCAATGGATAAAGCCATCAACAGATGAAGGCTTCAACGGATGTTCTGTTAAATAGCAGTTGACAAGTGGTAGTTGTACCTACAAACAGAGGCACATGGGTTGACAGAGACAACTGAGATGTGGTAGCCTATTTCAGGAACATCAGAAAAAGCAGCCGTTCTACTCTAGTATAAAGAGGCAATAGTCAATAATGCACTGGAGTAAAATGGAGAAGAAACAAGTGGAGAACTTATTTTATTATTGTACTTTTTATCTTTGTTTTCACTTGTACACTTGGTGATATATAAACCAAGTAGCAGCTAGTAATTAGAAAAAGAATTTTTCCAGTGCTGTTTAGAAAAATCTTGAGAGAAAAATTATCTAGTTTGTACTAGGACGCAGCTGTGATCAACTTCTTGAATCACAGATTTTCTGAAATACCATCTCTGGTGGAACAACAATCTACCAGAAAAGTTTTTAAGGTCTGTTGTGTTCTTTACATTAGTGTTTGAATATATATCTGTCAGTATTAGCTTAAAGCAATTCATACACTTGTTTATCTTAAACACATAGCCTTTGAAACTGCTCAAAACTTGAAAAGGTTTTGAGATTTACATTCAACCCCCCTTCTGTAAATCTCATTGTTAGTTCATTAGGAATAACAATTGGTATCAGAGCAAGCTCTTGACACACAAAGAGTTTAAAGATCTTGGAAACTAACAAAGATGAGTAAGAAGGATATTGGAGTAAAAATCCCAGTTCTTGACAAAGACAGTTATCACCATTGGAAGGTGAAAATGCACCTTCATCTACTCTCCCAAGATGAAGGTTATGTAAACTGCATTGAGAATGGTCCTCACATTCCCCACAAAGTAGCCACAGTTGCTACAGCCATAATTGCTGTTGGTCAATCCATTCCAAAATCTAGAGCAGAATGGACAATGGAAGACACAGAAGAAGTCCAGAAGGATAAGAAGGCTATGAACATTTTGTTTAATGGTCTTGACAAGGATATGTTTGATAATGTGATAAATTGCACAACTGCCAAAGAGGTTTGGGACACAGTTCAGCTACTGTGTGAAGGTACAAAACAAGTAAAAGAAAACAAAATGCAGCTTCTCATTCTACAGTATGAGTATTTTCATTTTGAAGAAAATGAATCTTTAAATGACACATTCAATAGATTCCAAAAGCTGTTGAATGGACTGAAGCTGTATGGTAGAGTGTACCAGGTGAAGGATTCAAATCTTAAATTTTTAAGATCCTTGCCAAAGGAATGGAAACCCATGACTGTCTCCTTGAGAAACTCTCAAGATTATAAGGACTTCACTCTTGAAAGATTATATGGAATCTTGAAGACTTATGAACTAGAGCTGGAACAGGATGAGGTATTGGAGAAGGGAAGAAAGAAAGGAGGTTCAGTTGCCTTGGTAGCTGAAAATGAGAAAGAATGCAGACAAGAAACTGTGAGATCAACATTAAACTCCAAAGATGGCACAAGCAAATCAGAATCAAGCAAGGGTAAGGAGCAAGTTGCTGAGAATGAAGACAACTCCAGCCAAGATGACTCTGATGGTATTGATGAGCATCTTGCATTTCTGTCCAGAAGATTTGCAAAGATGAAATTTAGGAAAAACACTAGAGCCACTAAACCTCATAAGAACATGGTGGACAAATCCAAGTTCAAGTGTTTCAATTGTGGTATAAGTGGACACTTTGCAAGTGAGTGCAGAAAGCCAACTTCTGAAAAGAAGAAATTTGACCAAGTAGATTACAAAAA